>NW_023501385.1:0-133113 GCF_013396195.1 Fusarium tjaetaba | reverse complement strand
TCGGTGTTTTCTTGCCCCCCGAAGCTATCTTGAGATTTAGCGTTGTTTTCTCTGGCGGCTCTGTTTTCTCACTTCATCTTCTCCGTGGCGATGTTTGAGTTATTAATTCAAGGACGGACTGGAAGTTTATTACCCGTCTTAGACGGACGAGATGCAGTCCAATGCCGTTAATGCCTGCCCTTCGGTATCACTGCGGCGTCAGAGTTGGTCCTTACGGTAGTCGAGTAGGTACCTATAGGGTACTAATCTTGACCCATTGGCTCAACACCAGGCATTGGGCTCTTTTTCGTATAAAGCCGCAAATAGTCTCAGTTTTGCTTTTTATTCTTTTTAGTAAACATCGGTTTGTTTATCAATTACATGACCATTTGGTGGCTCTACCGTGAAATTTCAAGGTTTCTTAGTGGAGTATCACAAATGTGACTCGTCATTATCCGGTATCTCGGTAGTCGTCACACCGCACTGATAAAAACATGGGCAAATTTCAGGGTCGCAAGATCGTGGCCTGCACGGCATGCCATTCTCAAAAGCTAAAATGCAGTGGAGGTGTGTATCTCGATTTATGCATCCAAAACTATGGCTGATCATATGTAGATATTCCATGCCATCGGTGCATTCAACGAAATAGAGAATGCGTGTATCCGAAGAAAGATAAATTCATCACCGTGCCAGAGAGTTATCTTCGTGAAATTGAAGAAAAGGCCAATATCCATAGTCAGTTCAGCTTTTTGACTGGAACTGACGATTCAACGGCGCTCTTCGATACAAGCCAGTTGTCTCCTACAAGCGAAACGAGCCACTTGAAAGATTCATGTCCAGCAGAAGTCTTTATACAGAAGCTGACAGACATTTCTGCCTTACTGCACCCATATATACAGACAGAATCATGTCAGCAACTACAAGTGGGTGAAGCCGGGGAATATGTTCCTTTCCGCCTGAAATCCGAGGATGGAGGTGAGTGCAACAAATGAAAACGCCCCAGATCAGAAAATAGACTGATTCGAATGTTTCTACTAGGGCCTCAGATCTTAGTAAAGCTTCCATCGGAAAAGCAAGCCATGCGCCTTTTACGCATCTTTGAAGAGGCAAACAGTGAATATCACTGGTACCTCCGTCAACGGTTTAGAGATCGGATACGGCAGACATACTCCCAGCCTACAAGTCACGTCGACGACAGAAATTGGTTCTGCCAACTGTCCCTTGTTCTGGCTCTGGGTCAAGCTCTAGAGAAAGAGCCAAAGCAAGAGTCTGAAGAGATAAATGACCCGTGGGATTTCAATCAGTCTCCAGCTCCGTTAGATCTTTTTGGACAGGCTGTGTCTTTATTTACCATCTCAGAGACTCTAACGTTGGAGAACCTCGAGACATTAAATCTCATGGTAAGTCTATGTTCCAGAGGAACCATGATAAGTAGCTGACAGTTGCATAGGCTTATTACTGCCACTTTACAAATCGCCCGAAGGCAGCTGCCATCTACATCAGCCAAAGTATAACCATAGCAAAATTACTTCAACTTGACGATCCAAAGACATACCAACCCAAGATCTCAGAGAGGGAAGACGGTAAAAGTAAATGCATCACCAAAGAGCATATGCTTCGATTATGGTGGACGACAGTCTGCCTGGATAAGACGTTTGCTCTAGAGCTTGACTTGAGCCCACTGTACTCGAGCCCTTCTTTAGAGTTACCGTTGCCGTCTTCAGCAGGTTTATTGTTGGAGGATGAAAATGAGTTGTTGGATTTAGAGCTACTATTGGCGGAGATCCAGTCTTGAAGCTAAATGGTTGTAACTATGTTATCTTGTTCAACATTCTTTCCATCGTCATTGCTCCATAGGGTTGGGAAGTCATGGTGTTGGAATACCAAGGCGGATTTTCGAGGATATAGTTACCTAAGTGCAAACAAGATATTTTCTACTTTACCTTCCAGCGGTTTGTATATCTCGGTGACTGTTTGAATGGTCAAGTATCTCTACGGTAAGTAGACCTCGTGAGTACTGGCTTGGGTGGATAGCCTGGTCAGGAATGGACTTTTCTTTGCGATATTATGCTGGCATCGAGTTTAAATATCTATAGCCATCAGACTAGGAATAGTTATCATGGCTAGATACAACTTTATCCAAAGACAACTGAGTGTAAAAGGTCCCCAGAGTTGATTCAAAATAACAATTGGCAACCGGATTGTTCAACATCAAAGAACGAACATGGACGAGCTGATGAACTAACTTGCATGAATCAGCTAAGCAGAGGTGACTGGCTTACAGATAAATATCAAAGGGCCAGATAACAATAGTTTCATTCACAAGAGCTATGTGACCAAAGCATCTTCTCTCTTCAACTCTTGTCCCTTCTATTGAAGCAGCCTTGACGAGATAAAGCGAGAAAAGAAGTGCCATTTTTTACTGAGACGTGGTCCGCTGCTTCAAGAATCGATGGGATATGAGGTTTATAGCTAGAAGTCCACCATCGCCCATTTCTAACCATACACTCTCAATCCTTTACTGCTCATACAGCAACCCGCCGATAAAAGCAACAAAAATAGGAATATATCCCCAATGAAACCACTCATTCCCCCCAATAAGCGACTTGCTCACAAACCCATCGGTCGCCAACATGAAAAGGGCCCCAAGCAATCCCATTCCCATGAGCTTCTTGTCTCCGGTCAAGGCATTGTTGATGAAGAGGTAAGAGATGACGATATTACGCGCGCCTTGCAGGCGTGCGAGGGATAGGCAGGTCTTTCGGCTCTGAGGATCGGCCGGGATGGGGAATTTGACGATCTTGAGGGTGGCTTCTGGTCGGAGCATTGAGTTGATGCCGATGAGGCCGGGGATGGCCGAGATGACGATGGCGCCGCGGTAGAAGAAAGTGTCCCACATTTTGGATATTTGAGATGGTTTTGATGATGTTGTAGGAGGGAAGATGAGGTTGAGGAACACGTAAGATTTGATATCAATGTCAGAACCCTATATCATAACATGACGTGCGGACATAAGCACTATCCCCGTCAGGGTGTTTAACTGTATCTCCGATATGTATGATGGTAAGGTGAATTACTATCATGAGCTGTTAAGTAATATCAGGGGTCATTTTCTGATTTTAATCGTCTATAGAAACACATTGTTTAGTATGCATGTTGAAGAACTCTTGGTGGGTCTTCGAGTGTGTGCTATAAAAGTTGTTCATATTTAATCATATTATGCAAGACTGGGACAAGTACAATGAATAAAGAGTCCATTATTTTCAAATTCTCTTTATTTGTATTATTCTGTCTTATCGAATGGTTAGATCAGCTATGACTAGTTAAATCATAAATCTAGAGACATGTAAGTCATTGACCATTATCGATACTTCAGAGAGTCCGCGGAAAGTGAACTGTATGACAATACCGCGGTTTTAGAAGGAAGGATCTTTGAAACTGATCTTTAAAATGAATCAAGAGGCGACTGAGGTGTCTGATGCAAGTTGGGTTGAATAGAAAATTCCATCAGCTAACAGGCCAGCACGCTTCCATCCGTAGACCTGGAGACCCAACAACTATAGACTCAGCTGATTTTAATGGCTGAGTATCATACTAGCTCAAGCTAAGAATAAACTGTCCTTTGTGAAAGACTGGGTAACTTGTATACAAGCCCGTCCACTACTGGTTGGTGTCAATATCCGATAAAGGGACGGATGTGAAGGATTAGCCAATACTTGCCTAAGCCCAGTCATGAGGTCAAACTAACACCAAAACACTTTCCGCTATGAAATTATAGGACATACAACGCGGAACTATGCAAATGACCTGGACATGCATATCCAGCGCGAATGTCGGGGTGTTTGGCCATGTACAGAAGCATACACAGCCATCATCTGACCAACATCAACAAACAACATCACGATAAGAAGCCCAACCCCACCCACCACGACCGTAAAGCATTTCCCCATCCGTGGCATAGATACGTCTCCCTATCTCGAGACTATCTACGTCACCCTCTCGCGCGATAACGCTACTGTACCCCGCGTTTGGCCTGTCTCTCATTCGACCATCCCAAAAGGGTTATGTTAACCCGCAGGCACTCCTCGAAATGTAACCAGATTTGGGTTTCACTGGCGTTTATCTTGACGATATGCTTGACGTACAAGCAAGGTATGGCATAAAGAAAAAGAAGAAGGCTGCTGTGTAGATGATTGTGACTCTGTAATTACTCGATACTATTGTTTGTTTGGTGAAGGATATTTCTCATCATGCTTGTCTTTTCGGAGAGTCTCCATCCTAATACGGTACATACTGTACTTGTTGTATCGTTTTGTGCCAGTGCTTGTGTGTGTTTGAGTCTCTTGGCTCATGCGCTCGTGTACAAGCGAAAGACACTCAATCGATATGCGTATCCGTCATCTCCCCCACCAGAACCTGTAAAGAAGACTGCTCCTGTCGACTATACTACTGTCTATCCTCCATCGCAAAGACACGCTCTTCCTGGGATATCGCCAGACTTTGGCTCTGGCGATGTTGATCTTTCTGTGGCATCAAAACCTCTTCTGAGGTTGGATGAGGACTATCGTTATGCCAATGCCGGGACCTTCAACTTCACCAGCTTCAGTGTTGGTGAGATCAGACGACTTGGGGACTTCCCTGATTATGCAAAGCTGTCGGGTGTTCCTTTACCAGAGCCTCTAAAGAGCTTCAATGTCGACAAAGCAATGCCCAGACCATATCGCCCGTTCCGGTGGGCTTATCACCAGACCATGTGTAAGTGCTATTCAATCACCTCAATACAGCTACGAATGACTAACACTCTTTAAAGCGTTGAAGAAGATGGACCCAGACTTCTGGCTAGAGATAGAGAACACATATCGCGAACGCGTGGCTCAGCGACAAACTCTCTACGCAAAGCACGGCAAAGATGTCCTCCAGGCCTTGCCCGGCTCTGAACTCGCATGCAAAGAACTCATGGAAATGGTCATTCAATTCCTCTGCGCGCGGTATCCCCAAGCATTTGAACTCCACGGCAAAATATTTGTCAATCACCTTCTGGGAGTCAAGGAAGATCTTGATAAGACCGAGCCTCTACTCTTCCTTCTTAACCACGTCCCTGAGGACTTTGCACTCACACTGCGAGATCCTGCGACAGGACGATATTGCTTCAGAGCTGGTGTGATTTGTTCCTCTGTTGGGTGGAAGCTGAGTGAGAAGATCGGGCTGGGATTGCCGGAGATACATGCCCCAGTGCCTGATTACAAGGAGAAGATGGAGTTTAGCATGGACCGGTACGTTAACCTGAGCCCTAACCCAGTAATACGTTGCTAATTGAATGGTAGATTCTTCACTAAAATGCCTACCAACAGTCCCATCCAGCGCGGATCCTGGGGTCTCGAAGTCGGTGAACCGCTCTTCATCCCCGCCGAAGACCCCGAGTTCATGACTCGACAAGTTCAAAACCCCTCTCTTACTGAGAAAGACATTTCTCTTCGAGTTGACTGGCAGACCCTGCGTCGCTTGCCTCTTTCGGGCGCTATCGTCTTCAACTTCAAGGCTTTGTTCACACCAATGACTGAGTTTCGAGATGAACCGTACGTTCCCTCTCTCGTACTGAAGGTGTTGAATGAGGGCAAGGAGAATATCATGAAGTACAAGGGGACGTGGCATGTTGAGCATGTTACGAAGCCGACGCTGAGGAAGTGGGAGAGGGAGCAGATTGAGAAGGGGTTGATTCCTAAGGATTGGGAGGTTACTACGTTGGCAGAGAATCCTTTCTTCCCTGGATGGGAGAGGAAGTGGACTGTCAATTGAGTGAAGTAGGAATATGGGATCTTATGTAGCGATGTTAATTTATTTCTGATATACTTGAAAGCTCTGTGATCAGCACATCGTGATGACTTCATTCTTCAAGTTGATATAATTGGGAAGAACAAGAACCTTAGAACGGTTGGACAAGTCTAGCATCGACCAAAAACCTTTCTCCTCACCACGAGAGTCTCAACTGTAAACTTTCAGGTAAATGCTTCATTTATAACTCGTAATCTTTCGAAACAATGCATAACAGACATAAGATTGCTCTACCAACTCAGGACTAACCATCTACCAAGGGTATTTCCTAATCTCGCCCTCCTTCTCAACTTCCAAGCCCCTCGCCAACTGCTTCTCATGCTCTCTATCAAGATACTCCAACAGCACCTCGCCATACTTTTGCTTGCCCTTATAATTCGCAACCTTGTCATCCCAACTCCTAACCGCACTCGCCAATCTCCCCGGAACGTAATCCTCCTGCGCAATCTCCGTCACAGGGTGGAAATACGTTCTAATGGTAAACACCACACCACCAGTCTTTGGCAACCGCCTCAGAGACTGTCGCTCAGACCGAAACATGTGGTGCTCTACAGCCCTGTCCTTCTCAGCGGTGCTCCAGCTCACAGAGGGTGCGTCTTCGTTGCCGATACTCCAGCTCCAGGCTAGACTCTCGTCGACTTGAATGAAGTAGTTGTTGCGGTTGTACACTGTTTCTGGGCGGAGGCGCTTGAAGAACTTGCACATTCCGGTCTCGAGCTTTTCCTTGAAATGGGGGACGTCGCCTGATGTGTGGATGTCCGAGAGGGACATGCCGTATTTGTCTGAGAGACGCCAGAAACCAGCGAGGAGAATTGCCCCGGCGAGGAGATAGTATTGGCCATCAGGGCGTTCGATCATGATTGCGAGATCATCTTGGATGAGACGTGAGCAGATAGCCATGGGATCTTCAGCCAGTGGGCGTTCAACAATGTTAAAGTCCTCGCCAGACCATTTGTTCTTGATCCCAACAGCCGTCCGCTCAAAAAGACTGGGATATCTCGCAGGCAGATAATCAGCCAACTCCTGCAGAAGTTCAATAGCAGCAGGATACGCATCCGGATGCGTATCAACACACTTGGTTCCTCTCTCCTTAATCCTCGCCGCTTTATCAGCGTGATATTTCGGATAGTGGTTATCCAGCTCAATCCACTCCTCTACGGGACATGTACGCAGACCCATGGTGACTTGGTAGTTGGGGCCATAGCGGAATGCTCTGTAGGGGAGGGGCTTTGTCTTTTCGATGGACCAGTTGGGGTAAGGTTCTGGGACGGGGGTTTTGTAGTCGCTGGGTTGGTAGTTTGATGATACGGGGGGGAGTTTGCTCTTGTAGCGGAAGCTTTTGCGGCTTTGGATGATGTCGTTGAGTTTGTAGCCTAGAAGGGCGAGGCTTGTTATGATGCTGAGGAGTATCACGGCTTCATGAGGGCCGAAGGATGATAATGAAAAGTCCATGATGATCTGGACAAGAGAAGTACTATCTTGAAGTGAGAGTACCATAGAAGATACTTGTGGTGTAAAACAACCGTGTAAGTCAACACATATATACACAACCCTCAACACACTTATAGCAGCCATACCACCCATTTTAACCCACCATCCCACTATCACTTCCCTCTCGTAAAAGCAAGCTACGTATCTATCATTGCACAAACCGGAAATCGCTTCTCCAAACGGACGTTGCACGCCCCCGCGACCTCCGCATGCCGTGAACCCCACCATCTTGGAATCTCCGGACAACTTGACCCAAATAGGAAAAACGACGCTATCGCCATCTTATCATTCCCCGCAAACACTCCGGTAACATTGCTCCAAAGAGGGAATGAATGTTTTTGGTGATGGTTAACCTCGCCGCTTATGTGTGAAACTAAAGTGAGTAAGTAAGTATCTTGAGGGAGGATGAGGCTCGAGAGATGGGTATATGAAAGGGTCTTTTCCTCGATTGTCTGTATCTGTATCTAGCATCAAGCAATTTACTTCAATCTCAAACACTTCATCTCCTCACTCAAACACTCCTCTCTCCACTCAAACAACCTTATAAGTTACTCTCAAAAACCACCAAAATGGCGTCCTTCAAGCACTTCCCCCAAGCCCAATCCAAATTCGAGATCCCCCATCTCGCAGGCGGCAACACATTCATCGGCGACATCCACTCCACGCCCGAGGGCGCCGAGAAGCCCCTGGCCATGGGTCTCTTCCGCGTCAACAAGGGCGAGCCTCTCACATACACGTACAAGTACGATGAGTGCAAGATCATCCTCGAGGGCAACTTTGTCATCGAGGACTCGACGGGCCAGAAGGTCGAGGCCAAGGCTGGGGATGTGTTTTATATCCCCAACGGCGCTACGCTGACTTTCACGTCGCCGGATACGGGGTTGGCTTTTTATACTGGTGCGCGAAAGATTGGTGATCTATAGATGGACAGGGCTGGATAATGGGATCCTATAGATTAGAATGCTTCATTGAAGCTCTCAATTAAGCCAATGACCCAAGCTAAACTCATACTGTGTGTGTGATATTCCCCTATAAACTCCAAACATTGATTCAATAAACAATTTCATTTTCAATCCTAACCAAACATTGATCTCAAGTTGTTATCCTCCATCACATCTACCCAATGCACCGAAGCTGAACCAGGTGCTTCGCCATCATACGCATCCCAAATAGCCTTGATGAGCTCCTTCGCCATCATGACCGGTTTCGGCGGTAAGCTGCTCTCCAACATGTTCAACCGACCGGTGATGAAATGCCGAGCGTTGCTAATATCGAGCGACATGCGCGATATTAAGTTGGCAGGCGGCGGTGAAGTTCCCAGCATGTCCATAGAGAAGGGATCAGTCTGGAAGCTTGACGAGCCGATACCTGCATCGAATGAAGAGGTAGAAATATCAAGCATCGTCGTAGTATCATAACGAAGACCTGTACTCGCAGTGATGTACAGCAAAGGCTGGATACAGCGTGTGCCAGAATTGGGCGGAATATGCTCCAAAACATTAACAAGCCTCAGACTCAACGGGATAATCCACTCCTCCCAAGGAATATGCCGACTGTTCGCATGAACAGAATCAGTCGGTAATCGCAGCGCCACCAGATCCGGAAACGTCTGGTACAGCTGCAGCAACGCAGCAAGTTTATAAGCCTCAGCGACCTGCGCAAGATGAAGCGACGGCGTGCGATAATCTCCCGTGTTAGCAACACAAAGGGTATTCTGGAACTCAAGCCCAAGAAGCTTCTCCTCCAGCCGCTGCGCCTCTTGGATCTCTTCCAGAGCCCGCTGGAAGTCACGCCCTGTTTCTTTGGGTAGCTTGAGATTTCGGCGGAAGCTTCGGCAGAGTCTTATCGCTTGGGCAAAGAGCTGAGAGGCGAGCGGGGAAATGCCTGTCCACGGGTGCGGTGAGTTGTCCATGTAACGCTCGGCTAGTTGCATTGAGGAGTCGGTTTGCGGGCCTGTGACTGGATCGTCGGTGTCGAGAGCTGTGTCGTCTTGGTTTACTGCTGCGAGGAGCATTTCGCAGTATGTTAGACTTCTGTTGAAGAATGATAAGAGTTCCAGATCTTTTGCTGAGAGTGATGAAATACGGCGGTTGAGACGGTTCAGGATCTTTCGAGCCGATCGGAAGAATGGTAGACCTAATTGTCTCGCATCAACCCAACAAACCGTCGTTCCAAGACAGAATAGCGAGAATAATGCACCAGCGGGCATATTATCTGCTGGGTTCTGAATAATCTCTTCTGCCTCTGAAAGAACTGATCCAGTAGCTGCTTGCAGGAAATACATAGCCGATTGCTTCATGTGCGGTAATCGCGTAGATAAGAAGCCAGCAGACATGCTCTGCAATGAACTAAACACAGATTGAGAACTCGTGCATAGCTCAAGAGCGAGTTTTCGATTGAGGTTAGAGTCTGAGTCGAAACCAGACCATAACGTACAGACTTGCTCGAACCAGTTGCTGATGAGGAGGGATGAAGTGTCGGTTATAAGACCAACAGTGAGCGGCGTTCCTTCAAAGTATTGAGATTCATTCGTCGAAGTAAGTGCCTGAGAGGTCATTTCGACATTTTGAACCGTCATGTCGTTTATATTCTCTTCAACGATGGAATTCGACCGCGCAAAGATATCGTTATCCGACCCGGTACATGAACTCGTCGTCCAGCTCGCGTCACCAAGAATTGAAGTGTTGTCTTCGATTGGCAACTCCTCAGCCAGCGCTGGAGCAGGTGTATCTAGCGGAACATCGAATATCGCAGAAGGTGTCGCTACGAATGATGGTTCGGGTTGTATAGTCGAGCTTCTTCGCGAAGATGTTGGTGAAGTTGGGGCCGTGAACTCGAAGTTTACTTCGCCTGGTTGATGCTTGAATGACCATTTAAACTCTTTCCAGTAACCACCGCACTTGACACCCTTTCGAATACATCTCAGACACTCAGGTCTCGTCTCATCGCATTTTGTCTAGATGGTCAGTATGCGATATCATAACAAGCTGACTTCACCTACATGCTTAGCCTTGCAAGTAACACAACCCGAGCGAGATCGAGGATTGGGACCATTCTTTGTCTTTGAAGCTCTTCTGCAATTCGGCTTTGTTGATATTTTCGTCTGCATTTTGCACGTCTCTCTCTCACTCACTTTTGTGTAAACGAGGAGGTTGGAAGCTATGAAATGTGAAAAAGGAGAGAAGATCGTCCTCGCAAGAAACAATGGAGGTGTTGGTCCTTAATGGGGGATTCTAGAGACGTGACATGGGGGCCCGGGGGGCGTGGCAACGTATCTCCAGGCCCTGGACCATTGGACGAGATAAAAAAACGCGGGGAAGTGCATTCACTATCAGCCACTAATGGACGCTAATTATTGGTTTGCTGTGACGACGTAACGCTGATAAGAGGTGAAGCTATTGGGTTCCCCTAAGGTAACTAAGAGATAGGCTATGGAAGCCGAGATGAGACATATATTTCTGAGTGATATTCTACATTTTGCTGTCTGGATAATAGTTTTCATTATATGGTGATTAATTCCCTTCACTATCATGCTGTTGAATATGTAAATAGAAACTATACATTATACCCTGGGTCACATTCTAGAGCTCAAGTGGACATTTCGGTGGAGTCAAGCATCGATCCCGATACTCCACCAACTCGCATCTCGGCACTCGCTTATCATCCCCAGCTACGATAAGAATTCAACATCCAAAGCTTACCTATCAAAACAACAAAAACATGAAACATCTCAACGTTTCTTATCATCCCAAGACCTAACCTTCCATATCCCCAAAACTCATGTCAGAAAGCTTCCAGAAGTCATGGCTCACTCACTATCGATCTCCGGCAAGATGCGGGGTGCACACACACCCAAACCACATGCTCACTAATGAACGCCTCGTCTTCTGTTTCGTGTAACTCTATCCTCCAAGTTTTTGAGAGGCTCGATCGTAGCAAGCTATTACTCAATGGAAATTCATTGCCGGCATGTCAAGCAGTCAAGTTCATGACATCCCCTGGAGAAGCTCCACATTGAAAATCCGGGGTATGGGGTAAGCTTTGCGGATAACAACGTCGGTTCATGGAAACTAAGCTGTTTACCCCTGGAAATATATCTTATTTAGTTGCCTTTTAGAGACTCGATGTGATCTTTCATTCTCCTGTGTAACAGAGACCCATAGCTCGCATCTGGCACTTGAAATAGAGAAAAAGGATGATATGGCGTGAAACCTCAATAGCGCCTTAAACTCATCAATATCCTTTCCCATACATACCTAGCTTGGTAATTCATATGTCATGTGTTTTTGACCGATACGGTTTCTATATGCTTGTTCTATCTACTTCTAGGTCTAAGTAAAACGCGAAATCTATCCCAAAACTCTACATGTCCATCACAACCTCGCTTTTGCACCATGCTTCTCCAGCTCCGCCTTCGCCTTCGCATTCCACCTCCTCCACAAACCCTTCCTCAACTCCGTACCCTCTATAAAATTCCTGAACCACTCCCTCTTAAACTTGGGCAACTTGCGTCCCACCCCCGGCTCACCTTCACCAGCCAACTCCCTCACCGCCTCAAAATAATCCTCAAAGTCCGGATACACAACAGAGAACTTTGGTCCATCGCCGTGTGTCTGTATCCTCTCATCCTCCCACTTCTGCATCTCCTCCTGTGAAGGTACAGTCGCTCGGCCGGCGAGGATACGAGCTGCGTAGACGGCCTGCCACTCAAAGATCTTGAACGTGAGACCTGCGCCTACTGCACCTACGAAGAGAAGCGTGGGGTCTTTGTTCCATACGATGTGTTGGTATAGACCTGGGACTCGGTTGTTGCGGACGGGGAGAGAGGGGAGGAAAGGGAGGGTCCAGCTGTAGCCTGTGCCGAAGATGATGTGGTCTACATCTGCAACACTGGTCCCGTCGATGAAGTGCACTGTTCGGTTGACGACTTTGGCGATGGAGGGATGTTGCTGGATCTTGGGGTGGTGGAATGCTACATCGCCGAAGAAGACGTTTGTGGTGTGGCCGATGGTTACACAGTGAATGGGTGATTTGGCTGTGTCGACGAGATCAACTGCGATATCAGCCGCTGATACAGAAGCACCCACAACAACGACTCTCTACAGGTATGTTAGCATCATAACTGCCTAAGGCCACACAACTCACCTTGTCGTGAAAAGAGTCTCGACCCCTGAAGTGCTTGCTGTGCACCACACTCCCCGGTCTCGTCTTCTCAAACTGCTCCAAGCCCTCAACAGCCGGGATATACGGCACCCAGTAACGACCACTCGCCACAACCACAGCATCAAAAGTCTCACTCCACCAGTAATCCTGCTTCTTTCCCTCCTTTCTCAGCACAACCTTCCACTCATCGCCTGTCTTCTCAACGTGTTCCACGGTGGTGTTGTACGAGATGAGATCTTCGTAGTGGTTGCGATGCAGGATGTCTGCTATGTAGTCACGCATGACTTTCCAGTGCCGGAAGGGTGTGTTGGGGCCGTGCATCCCGATTGATCTCTCACTGCGGATTTCGGGGATGGGCTCTTGTGTGTATTCCATGGTGGATGTGTCCACGTTGGTTTCTAGATAGGGATACAGAGATGATTCTTCATGGCGTGGCTGTGTTGACTTGGGAAGAAATGCTGGTAGAGTCTCAGGGATGGGGAGTTGCTCATCTGCTGTACGATCTGCGAGCTTTGCCAGGTCTGAGATTGTTGGAGGTTGAGTTGTATCACCGATCCTTTCATCGTCAGCTCAAATTCTCTCGCCATATGATGTAGTAGTTAACTAGACGTCTCATAACTTACCAACAACCTCCAGGTCCTTCACGGCGTTCAAAAACCCTAATAAGATCAAACGTCTTCTCTTGCGCCAAAGCATCAACCGCAATAGCACCCGCTGGCCCGGCGCCGATGACCGCCACACGTTTTACACGAGGTACAGACATGGCAACAACTCAATGCAAACAATAGTACAAGTGCAACCACAGACGAAGCACAAGAGATAACAATTTTGTGTATGCGACAAGTGAGGGAGGCGAAATATAAAAAAGAAAAGATTTAACGTCCTTTTGTCGTTGAGTCGGAGGATTTTAGCGGCCGATATTGCTCCACATGCGGCACGTTTCTCAGACCAGACCCTGGATTGTGCCTCAGATGCGATATATCACGCCATAGCAAGGGTTGTAGATATATACATCTCCGATTTGTTGTAGAGGTGTAATTGAGTTTATGTCATGGGATTCTTCGTATGAGATTTATGGAATCTAACGCCATTTCTTATCTGTCGAGTTTTAGACAGGGGATTTGAAGATTTCGGGAATAGTCAGACTGATAAGCTTGACAAGATTTTATAAGAGTCCTCTTTATATTGAAGCTCAATACGATGAGTCTATATAGAACATACGAAAACAAAGACCAGGTACACCACATCGTCCCTAACGCTTATAACAAACGTCAAACTCAAAAGCAATGGTATTGAAGGTATAAACTGCATAACCAGATGCATCGCATAAAAACATCGCCATGATCCATCATCATGCAACATGCCCTCCCAACTCCAAACGATCAACCATCTTGAAAACGACCCCAGAAGAAAACATACCATCAACGCCATGCAGAACAAACAAACACAACATACGTAACTTTTCATCAAACCCATAGCTCATCAACAACTAAACAATAGCTCCATACTGTCTGAACGATGCTCGCGAAGATGGCCCAACAGACTGCTCAGGTCGATACTCCTCAGGACCATATCGCTCCAACTCTCGCAGCCAAGCATTCATCCTCGCCTTCTTATCATCGCCCAGACTCCCATACTCATGCGCAGCCCAGTCATCCTCACTCAAGCTCCACAGCGTCAAATGCTCAAAGATGGCCATGACAGCAGAGATGACAATGACCGCAATCGGATTCCCCCAATCATCAGACCACGCAGCGTAGAAGATCAGCACGAACGCATCGAGCGCATCGCTGAACAGATTCGTCGCAAGCGCACGGGTCACTTCGCGACGAGCAGCAGAGTCGGTCGCAGCATTTGCAGTGTCACTCGTGTACAAGAGACCCGCGAGGAGAATATCGCGGATGCCGATCAGACTGGCGAGCATATACGCTGAACCATCTGGTGCGATGTCGAGGGCCCAGAGGCCGAAGCGCGGGTATGCTATGAGCGAGACACCGCGGGCGAAACGGGCGAGAGAGAAAGTCGTGATGGCGAAGGACTGGACATGGTTCGCTGCTGTGGGAGCAGGAGGAGGTGGTTGCTCATAAGGCGATGCGATGGCTGTGGGCGTGGAGATGGGAAGTAGAGGAGAAGTTGAATGTGGCGGCATTGCCTTGACGATTTTAGTTTCAAGCCGTCTCGTCACAGTAGATATTATTATTAGGTGACGTTGTTGGAGGAGGGTTTGGATCAACGAGCTCAAGATTATCACGGACTTGAATTAAAAAGACGATGAAAAAGTAGAAAGCAGGAAGACCAAAGAGAAACGGGAGAGTTGCTAGTAATATGAATACCATAATGACACACACACAAGAGATCCAATATTAATTATCTTCCAAGGTCTTGTAACACCCATGCCTAGCACCTAAAAAAAAAAACCCATTCAAAGCTCACGCGTTTCCCCACAGATAAAGTGGCGTTTTTGGTGATGGATGACCCCCAAATTCGCTCCCCTCCATCACGATCTCGATGCGACGCAGCCTTGGGAACTTTAGCTCCGACAGTCGGTGAGAGAAGAATGAGTGAATGATGAAGCCATGTTGTTTGAGGGAGGGGGATGATCGGTTCTGCATTAGGGGTCCTTTCAGTGGCGATGAATCATGAAGAATGGTGCATAGCATGTGTTGTCTATTTACTTCTATCTTACAGTAAATGACCATAAATTATAATGGATGTGATGTTGGTGATGAACTGGTGGAGATAAGACGATATCATCATCATCCCACTCTGATCTGCTTCTAATCAAACCACTACAGAGTCGAGAGTCACCTCTTGTCCCCCGCGTTCCTCTGCTTCGACAGGCGCTTTCAAGGGGTCGCACATCAGCCTCTCTCGATGCGACCGTGATCACACCCTCATTAATACAAAGAGGGTTGCTACCGTGCATCGCGTCTCTCCCGCCTCTAACGTTAGGTGAGCGGGGAAGAGCTATATCTGACTCGCGACAGGGGTCAGCTAGGTGTTTTCCCAGCCTTCTCTGCTCTCTGTTCTTCTGTAAAGAGGTTGTATGGCGAAATATGGTAACTTAAATAGTCTTGCGATGGTGTTGTCGTATATTGCTTTCGGTCTCGTGCATAACAGATCAACAGTCTCGCCTTCACAAGTCCACCGCCCTAACCCCCATTCAAAGTCTTGGTCTGATCGGTCAAGGTCTTTTTAGTATCGCGAACTTTTGACTTGGTGTTGTGATTATCAGACGGAAACGGCAGCTAGAGAAACCGGATCGTGCGGGATATCCCACTCTTTTTCACCATCACGCGGACAGATCTCTTATCTCTATCTTACACTGCCCGCCCAACCAAGGAGCTTCATTGCACTCGACTCGTTCGCACACTCACACTTGCAGGACAATGCATTGGTATTTTATCGTAAACGCGCAATGTGCACTGCATGTGCATATGAGGAGGGGCAACACTGGCATTGTAATATGGTCATGCTGGTGAATTGTCCATAAATAGTTTGATGCAGATGGTGGGTTCTGAACTGGCCTTGATACAGATCGAGTTTTATTGGAGGCCTTGTTGAGTCAGGTTGACAAGCATCGCTGCTATTCAAACAACCCAAAGAGTCATGAGCTGTCGATGTCTATTTGCTTGCGCCTTGGCTTGATTAACCACTTTCATGGAATTTCGTGAAATTAGGTTGATTGTGTCTCTGCACGTCTTTTGCTGGTCCAGACCCAGGATTTCGGATGCAGTTATCCCTGTCATCCAAACTGAATGGTTGACTGTCACTTGAAGTGCAAACATTTGAACTGTCTCAGCCATCCTGCATTATCGCTAACCATGCGCATAATAACCAATTATAGTGACATATCAGCAACTAACAAGAAGACACCGACATGAATACCCAATCCAGTGACATCCCCCGTCAAGTCCAAGCTAGACTCAAGATACCTCTGTAACTGTAGCTCATACCCCAGCACTCGCTTCTCCCCGTCAGATCTACCTTATCCCCCGGTCTCGCCAACTCTATTTCCTCACCTCGCTTCAAACTCCCACGCCAGTATCTTCCCCATCTCCATAAATTACTCGAATGCGAAAATCTCGGACATCAACTCAAACCCCGAAGTTCAAATCTAACCGTGAATAGTACCTCGCTCGTGCCGTGTCTGACTGGCATGTTTCTCAACGCCAGGGGGTCCAGATCAGGCACTAGCCTTGCAGCGCTGAGACGTCAGAATTGCCAAAGACACAAATTCCAAAGATGGTTCTGTAGTGTAGCTTCTGCGTAAACGGGCAAGTCAAAGATGACCTACGCACGGGAGGACTAGTCTATCCTGTTTCGTCAGTGTAAGTTGACATGTTACGCAATTTATCATGTTTAAGGGTCTTCTTCCCTCTTGTCTCTTGTCTTTTTTTGGAACCTGTCACATTTTCAGTGGAAGCAGAAAAACAGACCATTCTCTGTGGAGTCTTTAATTGGATGTTTTATCCGATTGTGCATATTCTCGTGGTCTTTTTTTGTTCTCTCCCCCACATCCAGTGAGGGAGTATTTATACTAGATGCTGTCCCGTGGAGTCGAGGCGCATTGCGATTGTTGGGAGAGAAACGGCAAAGATATGGGCGCTCACGATGCAGAAGGCAAAAGAGCGAGTCCGAGGAGTAGTCTGAAGAGTAGCCCGAGGAGTAGTTCTCCAGTACATGAAACGTCAGATCAGGCGGGGCATGATGAACAAGGTATGAGGATGACATTCACTTTGGGGCATTGAGTAGAGGAAGAATGTTTGGTTGAGATTGGAAGAGTCGGAATACAGATGAAATGAGTCGCACAAGACAATCTTATGACAACTAACACCACTGCAGATACAGACCCATCTCCCGATGATACCCAAGGCCTCTTACACGGCAACGCAGTAATCGAAGCCGGCGGCAGCGATGAAGATGGTGAATTCTCCGCCAGCGAGTTTGATCCCGACGATTCTTCAAGTCTCCGTTCCTCTTCAACATCCATAAGCTCCAGTATTCTCGAACACAGCTATCAAAACGGTCGTCGATATCATCGTTATCGCCATGGACGGTATCCGTTACCGAACGATGAGGTTGAGCAGAATCGTGAGGATATGCTTCATACGATGATGTTGGAAGCTACAGATGGACGGTTATTCTATGCGCCCGTTGGGGATAATCCGCAGAAGATAGCGGATTTGGGTACTGGTACGGGGATATGGGCTATTGAGAGTATGTGAAAAGATATGGGCTTGTGAGAGAGAGATGCTAATGGTGTTAGTTGGTGAGAAATATCCAAGTGCTGAAGTGTTGGGGTTGGATCTAAGTCCAATACAACCGACATGGGTACCTCCAAACGTCAAGTAAGTCATTCTCACATACACATACTCTCAAGTCTAACTTGTACAGATTTTATGTGGATGATATCGAAGATGAATGGCTCAACGGCGATGACTTTGACTTTGTTCATCTCCGCAACATGATCCCAATCCTCAAATCACCTGTAACACTCCTCAAGCAAGCTTATGCGTAAGTTTACCCATTCCACGCACGATACTTCTCTAATAATATCAGAAATATGAAACCCGGTGCCTGGGTAGAACTGCAAGATGTAGACGGTCAAGTCCACACAGATGACAACAGTATTCCCGACGATTGGCCCCTAAAACGCTTCACGGAAATCATCCTTCAAGCATTTGCCCTCTACGAAACAAACGCACACGCCGCTGTATTCGGAGGTCAATATCTCGCTGAAGCAGGATTTGTTAATATAAAACATAATTATATTAAATTGCCTTATGGGACATGGCCAAAAGACAAGTAAGTCACTCAACATCCCGAGAGAGTACTGTTGCTAAGAGTTTTAGGGTCATGAGATTGGTGGGCATGTATTATAGAACTGCATGTGAGGAATTCTTCCCGGCGATTGGGAACCTGCATTTTCCGCAGTTGGGTTGGGGGAAGGATGAGATGGAGGTGTTTTTTGCAGAGTGTAGACAGTCTATGAGGGATCCGAAGGTTCATGCTTATGGGAAGATGCACTTTTGGAGTGGGCAGAAGCCATTGGATGCATAGAGAGTTGATAATGGGATCTACAGAACCGAAGAGAAACTTTTATCGAGGGTCATGTTTGAGCGTCAGAAGAGAGGAACTGAACAGTATATGCTTTATGATTTATGCTATCAAATACCACTTTTGACCCAACTCCAATCTAAACAGATACACAGAATCTACCTATTACATTACCTCCGTCCCTTCTTAGCCTTCTTACTACTAGGCTCCTCATCACCCCCCTCCGCATTTCTTCTCTTCTTCCTACCCTCCTCCAGCAACTTCTGCATACCCTCCGTAGCCTTGAACTTGGGATTCGAAGGATCAATAGCATACTCGTGACTCTCAAACACAGCCTTGAAACGATCATCATCAACATCCATGCTAAAGTCCTCCTGCAGACCGCCGCGAGACTCCTTCGCGAGGGCCTTCTTTTTGGCCTTGCCCTTCTTCTTCTTGGCTTTCTCGGCGCGCACGATCTCGTTCATGTCGAAGTGGTCTAGATGGTCGGCTTGGTCCGCGTCTGCGTTGGCCATGACTTTCTCGAGTTGTTGCTTCTGGGCTTTGCTTTCGGCCTCTGCGGCTTCGCGGGCTTCGCGCTTCTTGAGACGGTCGGCTTTGCGGATGGAGGTCTTGGACGATGCTGCGGGGTCTTCGGCGGCAGTGAAGAAAGGATCATCGAAGCCAAGGTCATCAGTCTCGCCTTCAGGTGCCTCGACAACCTCATCTTCCTCCTCTTCGGCCTCAGGGTCCTGGCCAGCACGTCGAGCTCGTGCAGCTTCGCGCTTCTTCTCTTTACGCTCCTTTTCCTTTCGGATGTACTTCTCAATTGTGGTCTCCTCCTCAGCTGTCTTCTTAGGTGCGCTCTCTGATAGAGCAGGGGTGAACGTAATCTCCATATCACCTACGGGGACGTTCTTGGAAGACTTGGTAGGCTCCTCAGATAGACCCAGAGCAGCGCGCATTTTTCGACGCGCCAACTCCTTCTTGGAAAGCTTGGGCTCATCCTCGCCCTTCTCCTCAACGACCTCTTCTTCCTCCACGTCGTCATCTTCGCTGTCGCTTGCCAAGTATGCGCGGAGATCGTTCTCTTCGATCTCGTTGCGACTACCGCTGAAAGCACGGTTGATGGACTCCTTGCGCGATGCCTCCTCGGGATGCATGTCCCAGGTAAGTTTGACCTTTGAGCTCTGAAGGGCGTTTGTCACGAACTCAACAGGCTTGTATGACTCGGGCACCTTTTCGCATTCGTCTCTGGGCTCATCATCGAAAGTAACATCATCGGGAACGAATCGAAGATCGAGGAAGTTGGAAGATGACTGGTACTCTCGTCCATCGACAGCCTCATAGAGCTTCTGCGCAACCGCTGGGCTTGAGCAGACCATTACGGCATAGTAGTATCGTAGACGGTCGAGCTGGTAAGATCGTAGCGCATCACTGTCAAAGTCCTGATCATCGCCCTCTTGGAGCAAACTCTTCTTGATTCGCTCGTCTCCATCTTCACTTTCCTCGTCGCTGTCATCCGAATCGTCGTCCGAGTCATTCTTAGAGTTCTTGAACAATTCCTTCGGGGGTCCTTCAACTTCTTCCTGCTGCATGCGCTCCTTGCCAAATTCACTAGGATATACTGAAATCTTTTCAATCTTGCCACCAGTCTCGAGGAGGAAACTGTTGAAGAGAGCCATGAGGTCGGTAGATTTAACGTGGTCCCAGTCAAGGTTGACAATAGCGATTCGATTCGTCACTTCTCCAGCCTCGACATCGTTTTGCTCGTCTTGAAATCGCTGCATGTCTCCCTCGGTATCGACTTGCGCGCCGCCTTCTTCTTCGTCGGAGTCGGACTCTTCCTCCTCAGAATCAGAGTCATCTTCAGAAGATGAGAAACCACCGCCTCGAGCAGGGTCGTATTTCTCGTGCGCCTTTCGCAATTCTCGCTGGACGACCTCGTCATCGTCGACCTCGATGTCTTCCTCCTCGCCTCCCTCTTCCTCCTCGTCTTCGTCTTCGTCTTCATCCTCTTCGCGGTACAACCTTTGCAGAGCCTTCTTCTTGGAATCCGACTTTACTTTTCGGCCATATCGATCGACCTTGGCGGTAGCAGTGAACTCATCATCCTTGAGCATGCGCGAGAATCGCTTGTCGATTGTGGTTTTTGTCTGCTTCTTCGAGGGCAATCGGAATCGAGGATCGGTCTCAAAGTCGGCAAATCGCTTATCAGCGATCTGACTCGCCGCAGGGGCAGACTTCTTCGTTTTCTTGTCGTTTTTCATGTTGTCTTAACGAAGCTAGTTGTGATGAATACGCGAAGCTTGCTTGAGTGGAGGGGCAGAAAACAGTTGGATTCAATTTTTTGGCGGTGAATCTTTTCTGCCATAGCGGTAAGCTTCTTCCGGTAAGGTGCCCCACAGTCGGCCATCGGTATTGCCAGGCGCCGTGACTTTTCCAAAAAATTTCCAGTGACTTTGGACTTGGACTTCGATTTTGGTTTGCGCCAACGACAAGGTCTAGAGAACATCACCTCAATTCTCTTCATCTATATCGTCGCAGACCCCAACAATGCCTCCTCATGCGCGACCTGGGCGAGGGCCTAAACCTCAAAAGAATGGTCGAACCGAGCAGCGCCAACAGAAGCGCAAGAGAGCGCAAGAGGATCTTCAGCAGCTTGAACAACGAGTAAACGATTTGGTATGGGGATATAATTTACGACAGTCTCACTCTAGCTAACACGAATTTAGGACCCCAAGTCGGATGAGATCAAGAACTTTCCCCATCTTCCTCTCTCTGTACCGACCGCCACCGGCCTCGAAGCCTCACATTTCCAGACCCTTACCGATGTTCAAGCTCACGCCATTCCACTGGCTCTCAAGGGCAAAGATGTTATGGGAGCTGCCAAGACAGGAAGCGGAAAGACTCTGGCTTTCCTTGTTCCCGTTCTCGAGAAACTCTACCGTGCTCAATGGACCGAATACGATGGACTCGGTGCCCTTATCATTTCTCCAACTCGAGAACTTGCGGTACAGATCTTCGAGGTGCTTAGAAAGATTGGCAGAAACCATGTTTTCTCTGCAGGCTTGGTCATCGGTGGAAAGAACCTGAAGGAGGAAGCGGAACGATTGGATCGAATGAATATTTTGATTTGCACGCCCGGTCGAATGCTGCAGCATCTGGATCAGACAGCTGGTTTCGACGCCAACAACTTGCAAATCTTGGTCCTTGACGAAGCAGATCGCATCATGGATATGGGTTTCCAACATGATGTTGATGCGTTGGTCGAGCATCTGCCCAAATCACGACAGACACTCATGTTCAGTGCCACCCAGAGCAAGAAGGTCTCGGATCTTGCTCGTCTCAGCCTCAAGGACCCCGAATACGTCTCTGTTCACGAAGCAGCCGTCAGCGCCACTCCTACAAACCTCCAACAGCACTACATCATTACACCTTTGACAGAGAAACTCGACACATTATATGGCTTCATCAAGGCCAATTTGAAGAGCAAGATTATTGTCTTTCTGAGCTCAGGCAAACAAGTTCGATTCGTATACGAGAGTTTCCGTCATCTTCAGCCTGGTATTCCTCTACTGCATCTTCACGGTCGTCAGAAGCAAATTGCACGAATGGAAATTACAAACAGATTCACAGCTGCGAAACAATCGTGTTTGTTTGCGACAGATGTCGTCGCGCGAGGAATCGATTTCCCTGCCGTCGACTGGGTTATTCAGGCTGATTGCCCCGAGGACGTTGATACATATATCCACCGAGTTGGAAGAACAGCTCGATATCAAAGCAATGGTCGAGCTGTACTATTCCTCGACCCCAGCGAAGAGCCAGGAATGTTGAAGAAGCTTGAGCAGAAGAAGATCCCCATACAAAAGGTGAATGTCAAGGAGAAGAAAAAGAAGAGTATCAAGGATCAACTACAAAGCATGTGCTTCCAGAACCCAGATCTGAAGTACCTTGGCCAAAAGGCCTTCATCAGTTACACACGGTCAATTCATTTACAAAGAGACAAGGATGTTTTCAAGTTCAACAAACTAGATCTTGATGGCTTCGCTGCTAGTCTCGGTCTCCCTGGTACACCGCAGGTCAAGTTCAGAAAAGGCGAGGATATCAAGAAAATAAAGAATGCTCCCCGTGCTGGCATGTCTAGCGACTCTGAGGAGGAAGAAGACGGCGAAAAGTCAAAGAAAAAGAACGAGGTGCGCACAAAGTACGACAAGATGTTTGAGCGAACAAATCAGGACGTTCTGTCAAGTCACTACAACAAGCTTGTGCTTGACGGCGATGAGAATGCGGATGATGACGAAGGCGATTTCTTGTCAGTCAAGAGAGTCCTGAAAGATGATGAGCTAGACGACGAGGCAAACAACGCTTTCAAGAGCACGGCAAAGGTCATTGATGGTCTTGGTGGTGAAGAGCCATTTGTGGTCGACTCGAAACGTCGTGAGAAGGCTCTCAAGTCAAAGAAGAAGATGCTCAAGTTCAAGGGCAACTCAACCAAAGTCGTATTTGACGATGACGGCAACGCCCATGCTATCTACGAGCTCAAGGACGAGGACGACTTCATGGGAGAGGGTCCAGCTGAAGAACAGCGTCGCAAATTCGTCGAGGACGAGACATCGCGTGTTCGCGAGGCAGATGTGGACGACAAAGCTCTCGCCAAGCAAAAGCGTCGCGAGAAGCGAGAAAAGCGCAAGGCCGCCGAGCGAGCAGCGCGTATGGGTATCGTATCAGACGACGACGGCGACGCACCCATGTTGCATAACGCAGACGAAGGCGAAGATCCTCTGGCTCTTCTGCGATCGTTGCCAATGGGAGGTGAAAGGTCGGACAGCGAGGAGGATCGCGAGCCGCCCAAGAAGAGAGCCAAGAAGTGGTTCGAGGACGACTCGGAGGACGAGAAGAAGAGCAGAGGCAAAGGAAAGGTTATCAAGGTGCAGGACGAGCCAGAGACTTTGGAGGATCTCGAGGCGCTTGCTACTGGATTGCTGGATTAAGGAGGTGGATGGGCTTGATACCCTTTGGAGCCTTGTATATAGGGATAGACAAAAGTTGCGAATTAAAATTCACAGGGTTAATGTTCAAGTTTGGTATCTGTTGGAAAGAGCTGATTTATGCTGTCGTCAGAAAAGTCATGATTAAATTGTAGGTAGCACCATTCTCAACAAAAGCTATCAATTCCCATACCGGCTCCACGCTTCAATGCCTTGCGTTTATAATTCACACTCCCATACAAGACTATGTACACGAACCACCTAACGCCCAGAAAGCACATTGAAGTCTAAACTGCAAACTGCACCAACAGGTTTATTCGTCTGTTGGTTTTTACACCAGCTATTCCACCAGGTTTCCAAATAATCGAATACGATAGAAGCACGTATGGTCTACCGCGCCGTAATTGCCCATGGATCGAACGATGATCTGATCTGTGCCGATTCCAAGGTTGGAGAACTGATCTTTGATGTGCTGTACGTGTACACCATCGTTTAGCTCGTTTCCAACGTACTCAAAGTCGCTGATCTTGACGAATTGGTCGGATAGGGGAACAGACACGTTTCGATTTGTGGTGTCGTCTCTGAACCAGTGGGATGTTATAGCAAACACTTGATCACGCTCCATTTTGTCTTCGAATCTAGCAAAGACTTCTATATGTCGCGGTCGAGCTAGTGGATCTGTTGTGGCGTTCTTATTAATGTGTTCGATGACGATGTCAGTGGGAACGACTAGATGGCCTAGGTGAACCGAGATTCTGGCACCGTGGTATCGTCCGCTACCATCGATGTCGTGGACTGAGCAGAAACAGTCCCCTTCATCCTGCCAAGGATGAAGTGCTGCCACGGCAGGGAGAGGATGTATGCCAGAGATGCCACGCTTCAAGGCTGTCTTAGCGACGCCCTTCTGCCATGGATCCCACACACTTGTCGTGAGAGAGTTATCAATGGTAGCACCGGCGCCAACCGCAAAGAAGTTGACCTGGTGCTTGAGACGTGTGTTCCAATCTTCATGGATCTTTGCCTTGGCGCCAACTCCGAGGACTTCGTCGGATATAGTCTGGACAACGATCTCTTTGATGAGCTTCCTCATCTCAGCGTCCGATGTTCCCTGGGGAGCCATCAACTGTGCAGTACGGATGGATTCTTGAATATGAGTCAACATATCCGACTTTAACTCTTGGAGCTCGGCTTGGACTGTTGTCTGATGGGCCACCAGTTCATTCCCAAGGTGCTTTATGAATTCACTTCGAGTAACAACAGTCTGGTTCTGCTTGCCGAGTTGCTCATTGACAATCTGGGCGACTTTCTTGTCAAATGCAGCTCCTGACCCAGCAGCCTTTGTCTTGGCCATTGCCTTTTCAACGAGCGGTTCGAGAATCTTGTTGTTATTCTTGAACCATTTGTCCCAGAAAGTAGGCAGCTTGTCCTCGATGCCGCGGTCGACCTCTTTTGTGAGCTTCGACTGGAAATCCTTGTCTTTACCGAGTCCAGCCACAATGGCCTTCCATTGCTTTTCCGTGGAGATCTCGTAGTTTCCGCGGTTCTTCTTCATGTTCAAAAAGCTTCCACTTTCTTTAAGATAATCTTGAAGACCATGGTAGAACTGTTGGGGAATAGCTGGTTTTCCATTGACGGTTTCCATGGTGATGAATTGAGGGAGTTTCGCTTCCAGCTTCTCGAGACTTTTCTTCTGGTCACTGAGTTTTGACGTCAGCTTTTTCACTGCTTTCTTGACTTCATCTTGCATGTTGTCAATGGGAATGTTTGCAAAGACATCAGGCTCATCGTCATCTCTGCTCCAGGAAGGCCATGAGGGCATTGAGAACGATGGCATCATATCTGCGACGTTGTGAACAAAGCCAGAAGGGTTCGGAATATGAAAATCACCTAAGCCAAAGGATGGCATGCTCGGTAGAGATGGTTTCACAGCTCCCATGCCTGAAAAGAGGAAGACTCCCAAGAGCAAGCTGACGCCGACCATGAGAACAGTATAGACAAATCCTTCAATCTGAGAACCTCGGATTTGAACACCAGATAATCTGTCAAGAAAGTTGACGAAATGATCCATAATCTTATCGACCAACCATACCACAGACTCCAGATATGTCATGGGGTTTAGCAACTTCCACCAATCCGTAGGGCCACCATTGTTGTACTGATCATCGTCAAAGTCATCAAAGTCATCGTCTCCGCGCCGTCCCCAGATCAAGTTGAATGGCCAGAGTGTTGATAACCAAGCAATCTGTTCCCGATACCATCGACGCCACGGCTCTATTTGGGGCGCCCGTTCTCTCTCGGCTCTCTCGGCTCGTTCACGAGCGATTTGGTCCTCTGTTTCTTTAATCTCTCGCTGGATGTCCGAAACACGCTCTTGTGGATCACGGGGAATCTGACGGGCCTTTTCAAACGCGCTTGATTGCGAAAGAGTCCTTCCAGGTGTAGAAAAAAGGCTCTGGCCTCCGCTTGTTCTTTGATCTCTCCTCTCAGGAGCAGCCTGTCGAGATAGCTGTTGTGCTGTCTCTCGGCGGTTTGTGTTGGCTGTACGTGTAGAAGTTTTCTTTGTGACAATGCGTGCCTTTCTCGCATTGCCTCCATATCGGGTGTCGCTCTCAATGTCGTCTTGATCGCTTTCAGCAGAGCTTTCACTCTGTTCGCTATCTTCCACCGGAGGGTTTCGAGGCCGGGGCTGACTTTGTCGGATTTTGTTTGGGGCTGGCGTGTTTATGGAGGTCCTACTACGAGCAGGAGGTGCAGCCCTGTTTTCCAGCTCGTCTTCTTCTAGTTCACTCGATTGCTGCCGTGTTTGTCTCGGGACTTGGAGCGACGTTTGCTGAGTATCTCTTGGTCTACTGGGCTGCGGCTCAAAACCGAGTTGTTGGCTTAGACGAGATGGCTGTAGGCTACGCTGTACAGACGTATCTCGTTGAGCTCGAGGATTTAGGTTGGGGGCAGCAAGTTGTCTTTCAGTGCTTGCTGCCGAAGGTGGCACCGATCCTATTGTTGCATCTTCGTAGTATTCACTTTCCAAGCCAAAGCTTCGTGAGCTATCATCATCTCTCTCAGTCGCTAATTGCTGAACGGTGCCTGTGGCTGAGCGTGATGTATCTGTTCCATGTTAGAATTGTCGAGAGCAATGTCGATGTCACTCACTGTCTCTTGATGGACCCGCGTCATCTGCCCTTGCTGACATCGCCCTTGGCTTCGCTGGCCGAACGAATTCTTCCTCATCCTCGATGTCGTTTGCAAGGGCTTGGTTAACAGCACTGCCCAAATCCATGCGCTGCAGACCAGCTCCCACTTTCGGCGGCGGTTCAGCAGCAGAGCCATATGTGTACTGCCTCCGTGTACTTGGCGTTCCTTGAAGAGCCGGTAAATGGGGCCTCACCAACGTATTCTGCGGCTCATTCGTAGATTGTTGCTCGGGTTCCCGACTTGAGAGGCGGGTAGTGCGTCTACTGACTCTGGGAGGCATGTTTGAGGTGAAATGTGAAGGCTGAGCAAAGTTGATGTGAACAGAGGATTTAACAACAAAAAGATTTTAGTCTGAAAGGAATCGCTCCCTTTTGTTTCATAAAAGCGTCCTTTATCTGAGATGATGAAGATGGGTGAAAGTGGTCGTTCTTTGTCCTCTGAGATGAAAATAGCAGCACTGACTTTGTGTGTCTCCCACACAGACGTATCAGAGCAACACCACCAAATAGCTCCCGCCTCTAGTTGTGATTCACAAAGACAGGTTTGCTGAGTGCCAGCTCTACTGGCCAATCTTAGCGCTGAGATGTAGTCAAACACAACAAAGAAACATGTTGGTGGCGGTGAGATGAGCAAACAATGAGTCCTGAGAGGTTTCGTCAAAAAATTCGCGATGATGGCAGAGCAATAATTTGGGTATCGGCGATGAGTTCTTTTTGCTGGATCGTTGAAATGCGTCTTTCTTTTTTTGTCGGTACTTTCTTGTGATGCTATCGCGAAGATGCTGTATGCAGGCGACGCGATACGCGCCGAGGATTAGGCGGCGCAAATCGAGAGGCTGGTGTACGTGATCACGTGCACTGGCGTCGTACAAGTGCTTCTAAATTACAGTGAAGCAACATCAACATTGGTTCAACACATTCATCCTGACAGACCAGGCAGAATAATTGCCTTGTTAATTTTCAATTTTTATCTTTCTAAAGTCTGCCAATTAAAGTGCGCCATCGTTCCAAATTCCAGCCGCATCTGATCCAGACCAACTCAACTTCACTTAGAGTTATTAGTCAAGAATCGAGACTCGCAATTACAGTCCATCAAAGCCTCGACCATGAGCAAAGTGCAAGATAATTTTCTTGGAATTTATATGAAATGAGTAATTTTCTTGGTATCTCTTTAATACCTGCATTCCTTCGGATTCGTGGCCGATACGAGAAGCAATACGAAGTCTCAGTCGGACTTAGCCATAGCGCTATCAATGCATGCATTGCATGGACATGTAAGTTGGAGTCATTGTCCATAAATGGACTCTCCTAAAATTTACTCTCCATCAACTGCCGACTACAAGACGCATTGTTTCGTAGAGCGCAGGTTGATTAATTACATTCGTACGTAGTACAATAGAGAATGTAAGAGATATAAACATTACGAGGCCCATACTCCACAAATACCCTGCCCGCCCACCATGATCGTCTCTTCGGTCCAGTTCAAGCCGGGTAAACCGTCGTTAATGAAATACAAGGCCGTTGTATGGAGCGCATATTGTAAACTCGATTTTTAAGTGTAATCCAATCGGGCCTATGCCATGCTGCGATATTATTTGCCACTCCTTCTCAATCATTCGACTCATTCTCGTGAGAGCCGATATCGACAGTCTCGTCGTTCAGCCTCAAGCCCCCGAATAATCCCCCATGAGGCATGGCTAGTATGGGCATGTCAAGATCCTGGCAGTCCCACCGCCATTAAATTAGCAGCGTCAATCACATCAGCACGAACCCCCTCTAATGAGCGAGCTAGGCGAGCCCAAAAAAAACAGCTGCCCCGCCATCCCCGACATTCTCCCCCTACCAATTCACTTCATTGGCCTTTAACCCCGCCATCCCTCAACGCAACCCGCCTCCTTGACTTCTTCTTGCTTTGTGTTTTTTCACCGCAACCTTGAATCGATCAGTCAGAACAAAGAAAGAAATCCATTGAAAATGCCTGTTGGAACTGTTCTCGTTACCGGGTACGCCACTCAACCATCCCTTGCGACACTGACTCCTCCTATCTCTTATTGGTCCTGGACATTGTCTTTGTTGTCGCAAGCTTCAAGACACAGATAATACCGTGTCGCATTAGACAAAGAAGCACCAGCTAACGATTAATCCTCCAGTGGTACCGGCTATATCGGCTCTTTCACCACTCTCGCCCTTCTTGAGCACGGTTACGATGTCGTTATCGTCGACTCCCTCTACAACTCCTCAGAGGTTGTCCTAGACCGCATCGAGCTGATCTGCGGTCGCCGACCTACCTTCTACAAGGTCGATGTCACAGATGAGAAGTCCATCGACGATGTCTTTGCCAAGCACCCTGCCATTGACAGCGTCATTCACTTTGCTGCCCTCAAGGCAAGTCACATGTCAGCCAGAGCGATCATATACGACTAACACCATCCAGGCTGTCGGCGAGTCTGGCGAGATCCCTCTCGAGTACTACCGTGTCAATGTCGGTGGCAGTATCTCTCTGCTCCGCTCCATGGAGCGCAATAACGTCAACAATATCGTCTTCTCCTCCTCCGCTACTGTCTACGGCGATGCCACTCGTTTCCCCAACATGATTCCTATCCCTGAGCACTGCCCCATTGGACCTACCAACACATACGGCCGCACCAAGTCCATGATCGAGGACGTTATCACCGACTTTATTAACGCCCAGCGAAGCAACTTGGAGAAGGCCGGCAAGGAGTTCAAGCAATGGAACGGTGCTCTGCTGCGATACTTCAACCCTTGCGGTGCTCACCCCACTGGTATCATGGGTGAGGACCCCGCTGGTGTTCCTTACAACCTGCTTCCCCTCCTCGGAAAGGTTGCTACTGGTGAACGTGAGAAGCTCTTGGTATTCGGCGATGGTAAGTTTTCCTGGTGCATAATGACTGCGCAACTTCTAACGTCTGGTAGACTACTCCTCTCGCGACGGTACTGCCATTCGAGACTACATTCACGTTGTTGACCTTGCCCGCGGCCATCTTGTCGCTCTTAACTACCTGCGCGAGAACCAGCCCGGTGTCAAGGCATGGAACCTGGGTTCCGGCCGTGGAAGCACTGTCTTTGAGATCATCAAGGCCTTCAGCAAGGTCGTCGGCCGCGATCTCCCCTACGAGGTCAAGCCTCGACGACAAGGAGACGTTCTCGACCTCACTGCCAACCCCACCCTCGCCAACAAGGAGCTCAACTGGAAGACCGAGCTCACCATGGAGAAGGCATGCGATGACCTCTGGAAATGGGTCAGCAACAACCCCAAGGGTTATCGACAAGATCCTCCCGCCGAGATGGTTGAGGCTGTCAAGTCTTCCAAGGCTTAAAAATAGAAATAATGATGACCGAGGCCATCCATGTGCGAGCAGGCCTCTAGCAGTTTACGGAGCGAGATGAAAACTTGTTAAAAGATTTATGTTTTTTGGTCATGGTTGAACCATCCATATAGCATTATAGACAGACAGCGTTGAAAATAAAAATTAAAAGGCTAGACTTAATCGATTTTAATGAGCAACTTTCCAATCGTCTTTCGGCTCTCAATGTCCTGGTGTGCCTGTGCCACGTCCTTGAGAGGGTACACCTTGTGGATGGTGAGTTCGAGCTTCTTGGACTTGATGAGGTCGAAGAGCTCGGATGTGTACTTTTCGAGATCAGCTCGCTCGGAGACGTAGCCGTTGACTACGGGGCGCATCAAGCGGACGTTCTTAGGTGTAAGTCGGAAGAGGCTCACGGGGTCCACGGCGCCGGACTATATTATTGTTAGCTTGAGATGCGAAAGTTGTTGGAACATCACTTACAGCGTTACCGAAAGAGATGAGGTTACCCTTTTTAGCAATCATCTCAAGATCTCCATCGAAAGTGACCTTGCCCACACCATCAAAGATAACATCCGCACCATGACCACCGGTGATCTCCTTGACCTTTGCGACAACATCATCATGAGAGTTGATAACCCACTCCGCACCATTCTTCTTCGCGAGCGCAAGCTTCTCCTCTGAACTGGCAGTACCAATGACCTTGGCACCAACAATTCGGAGCAGCTGGACAAGCAGAGTACCTACACCTCCAGAGGCAGCGTGGACAAGAACCCATTGACCAGCCTTGACCTGACCAGCTTCACGGATGAAGGTCCATGCTGTGAGACCTTGCAGGTAAGCAGCGACAGCTTGGTCAGTGGGGACTTCGTCGGGGATTTTGACAGCGTCAGAAGCGTTGACGACACTGTACTCGGCGTATGCGCCCACAGTTCCCATGAAGACCACGCGCGTACCGTTCTCGAAGCCCTTGACAGAGGAGTGAGCGTCAACGACAGTACCAGCAGCCTCACGACCAAGCGTAAGAGGAAACTGGGGCGCCTTGTAGAGACCACTTCGGAAGTACGTATCGATATAGTTCAAGCCCGCAATCTGATTCTTGACAAGAATCTGGCCCTCGCCGGCTTTAGGAACAGCAACATCGTTGAACTCAAGGACTTCAGTGCCGCCGTTCTTGTTAATCTGCACGGCCTTCATCTTGGGAGGTACAGGCGCCATTGTAGCTGTTGAGAAGTGTGAATCTATTCTGGAGATGCGCTGGACTGGGATTGAGGGTGTGAGATGTTTTGATATGAGGCTGGTTCTGAGCAGGGAGCGACGGAGAGGTTGAGCCATGGGATGAGTGTCGGGACGGGGGATTATTAATAATGTGTCGGGTCGGAAGAGGGCGGTTTTTGATGGAGGAGTGGTTCGGAGCTATAGCGGGGATGGATGGGGGATCGGGCCCATGATGGCGGGGTAATGATACTGAGGTGATTGCACGTCATGATTGCGGTTTCGGATATATATAGAAGAGAATATATTATATAGACGTTGATTTGAATACCTCGATATCTATTTATTGGGTAGATATAATAGATAGAGTCCTTACTCCGCTGAGTGACTGGTCAGATCGGCCATTCTATTGCTTACACTTACTCTTCTAGAAAGCAGAAGACATGGTTAGCCATAAATGATCCTGCGTCTATCCTATCATATCTGTATCCAGTGTTTACATATACGCACCCTATTGCGAGTTTCAACTATAGTAACAAGTTGAAATGAGGCACAATACTCACAAGTCTTGCAGTTTATGTTCGATCTCATCCACTATATCGGTGTCAACTGAGCTGTACTGTTGGTCGGCTAAGCTCTTACCCACATCACTTACACAGCAAGTAGATTACCCTATAGTCCATGTCTGGACATCAAAGATCTTGATACCTACCTTATCCAGTCTGTGATCTGAAATGAACTTTTAAATGCCTATCCATGCTTATAGTGGAAATTATTAAAATATCGTTCAGTCTCAGAAGCCTTTCCAATTGTGATAAAGCTGCTCAAATATTACAGCCTGACATCCGATGATACTGCTGGGCTCACGGTGATATCGATAATGATTCTCAGATCTAGTCTGCATCATAAGGTAGGTAGTTACAGATACGGATACTTTGCGCCTGGAAGCCCGAGGAGATCCTCTTGTATCCTTACGCGGTCTCGTATCACTGATATGCACCAGTGTTACAGCGCATTGATCAGATAGACCTCGTGATGCCTCAGCCAACTTGGACTGATAGTCCGAGTCGTCATGATTTCGATAGCCCTCTTCCGTGCAGCGCAATGACAACTTTATGATATCATGAATTTGAAGTACATCGATTGGCTCCTAAGCCAAAACAAATGCCGAGTGTGGCTTTGCCCAAGTCAAGCTTGCGCATTGCTTGTTTCAAGGCTGTTGCGAACTTAAGTTGACAGCTAATATGGGCACGTCAGGGACCAGGTCAGTTCTGGACGAGCCTGCATCTCGATTCTTGATCAGATCGTTATGCTAGTGCTCAATGGGTCAATACACGCGATGCCATCCATGTTGTTTGCTGATTTCTGTAGACCAGTCTTGAATAGAGGATGTTCACTATCAACTCAAGTATTGGGATCTAGGGTAGACGATTGAGTAAACGTAATTACAGTTACGCCTCCTTCAAGTCAATATATGGTGACGCCGACTGGCTCAGTCGCAAAAGAAGAAGATGACGAATAGGCGATAAGGAAGAGAGGAAATAATTTTATTGTTCCATGAGTTGTAACAGAATGTTCCAAATGCTACCCCCAAAGGGCTTAGTCCTCGCCAACTACAACGTTGTTCCAACAGTTTGGCTAAACTTCTAACGTTAATTCCAAGCTACTGTACACGAGAAGGATTCTTCAGAAATCAGCCCATTCACAACTCGTCTACAGAAGTTCTCACATTAGTCTCGAAAGAAGGTCTCAATTAGGTTGAGGCTACGCCAGCATACGCGTGGCCAGCTCCTCTTAGACGGAGGCGTCGGTCCAACCTCCCGACGGGTTTATTCTTAGGCGTCGCCCGAACTGGCCTGTTTACGGTCTAGTGATCGCCGCGAGAGTTTTTCAGCCAGGGGCCGGGCGTTGGTTTCATGTGTCAGTGGCAGTTGGAGCAGATGTCATGACAGAGGATCGTGGCAGTGCAGGCGGCTTGGCATGAGAGGAGCTTCGCAAGCTCGTCCAGGGAGTGTCCCTGTATACGTGCGTCGGAGGATTCTTATTGAGGCCGGCTAATCGTATTGAGATGTTCATTGGGGTAATTGGAAAGATATTGCAGTTGAATTAGTGATTTGCGACCATTGTTTCGTCCAAAGCTGGGGTCAGTGATTATCAATTAGACCTTGGGCCGCTATACGTCACCTCAATTAGAGTGCATGTTTTAGGGCGTTTACCTGAACGACAGGGCATCCACTCATACGACAACAGGCCGAGAACAAAGTGTAATTTACATTGAAGCGTTAGTCATTCTACTCTGCCGAAGTTACCGATTGCTTCATTCAGCTTTAAGGCCAGTAGAACAGGTATCTAATGCAATTGAACCTTGAAATCAAGACTAAACACAAGATATCAGGTCTCATTGGAGGCTCCCATCCAGCAAAGTACACGATGTGACACCCAGACGTGTGTGGGGTGTTGCGGCTGTGGCTTAGTGCACACACAGTGGGGTATCACAGCCTTCAGGCTCCCCCCCGGCTTCAGGCATATTCTGTAACACTCCACTAAGAACCGCCTCCGACAGGACATCACCTCGAGACAAAAGGCGAGGCCACTGCACACTCGGTCAAGCCAGGAAGTACCGGCCTCAATTGTACAATAACAATATCATCGCAGCCTTGTGAGGGGCTGACTGGCATTATTCTCAACCACGCATCATTCAACCATCTCAATTTGCATTCTTTCAACTACAACAACAAACAGGCATTCATTATTTGATACCCAGTACAACGCCGCCATATTTACAGCATTTCAAATCGAGTCTGCAGCCGTCTTCCAACAGCTTATATCATCATTGACTCGTCTTCTCGCCAATTCAAATGATAGCCGCATCTTAGAATGAATTCCTCAACGGTTAACGCCCGACAGAGGCGCATTATCCAATTATCACAGCAATGGAGTTTCTCACTACCACCCAATGCCCCTACTCCTCTCACGCGACCACCTCACCCAACCTCTTTTCGAACTCACGGCGATGATGAAGTCGCTGACGGCCTGCTACAGAGGCGGTCCGCTGAAGTCGCACAGCTGCGACCTAAGAGTGGTTTGTCGCGAGCCTTCTCATCGAGTAACCTGAAAAAGGGAAAGCATTGGGATACCAAAGAGATACTGAACGTGTTGAACTCTTGGGTCGACAGTTCAGGCTCGCCCGGTGTAGCCGAATCATTGATTGCGAAATTGGCTGCAGCTGGTGTCGACTTAGGTGGTATGCAGACTCAGAAACAGGGATTATTAAACAGACGAAAAAGCGTCGAACATGGTCTTGATCGAACTCGCCTTCTCAAATCCGCGATTGAACGAGACCAATTAGACATGGTACATGTGCTTATACCGCATGCTGACCCATTGACCCTTGATACTTGTCTTCCAGCTGCGGTAAGAACTAGAAATGCACGAATCGTGGAGGTCCTATTGAGGTATGGAGCAAACGCATCAAACACTGCGGAAGGACAGGACGAATTCCGCAAAGCGTGCTCTGTTCCAGCTTTATCAGAAATCGCATCGCTCATTCTAAGATCCGATGGGCGACCAGAAGAAATATGTACATCGCAAGCGCTTACCGACGCCACAAGAGCACAATGTTTCGACACTGTTCTACATCTGAGTCGTTCCACCGCAGACGGGAACTACAACAACGCTGAAGCTCTCAAGATCGCTATCAACGACCAAAGAAGAGATATCGCAATGGCAATTGCCACAGGAAACAAGCCACCGCAAAGTCCCGGCCTTGATGAGGCTTTTGAGCAGCTCATGAACAACACAGAATTAGAACCACGATCGAAACTTGACTTTGCCGAGCTTCTGCTTTGCTGCGGCGCCCAGGGGACCATCCTGGAAAGATCACTTGAAGTGGCCTGCGAGACACAGTTCTTTGAGATGGCTGACCTTTTGGCGCGTTATGGAGCTTCAATCGAGCACAACGACGCTTCTGCTTTGAAAACCGCCATTTCAAAGGGCCAGACCAGCCTTGTGGGCTCTCTTCTTAACGGATCGTCCAAGATTGATCCTGCATTGGCATCAAGTTGTGTCCCTCTGATTCCCCAACATGCAGATCCTGGAACCCGACAAAATTTGCTATACTCGCTCCTCAGACGGGGAGCAAATGGCGATGTTCTGAACGATTGCCTCATTCTAGCTGCTAAAGCTGGGGACGTTCATTCTGTAGAACTTTTACTCAACCCACACTTTCGCGAGCCACCAAGTGGAAAGCAAAATGGGCAGGTAAAGCCACGCATCACTAACCGTCACGCTGTTGCGTCGCCTGATTACCAGAACGGAGAAGCTCTACGGATAGCAATCCTAGCCGGTAATGCAGACATGGCAGCCAAGATCCTCTTCGCGAGACCGTCGAACGAAACACTTACCGCAATATTTCCTCTGGTTAAGAGCCTACCCCCGACGGATCGATATCGTATGGTTGAGATGTTTCTCAGGGGAGCTTTAACCGGCCCAGCTTTGCACAAGGCTCTCCAAGATGCAATCAGTGAAGACCCTTCCCAGAGAGACGACGCCCTGATCAATCTTTTACTCAAGTATAATGCGGACATCAACTATGACGATGGTGCTGGACTCACACAGATCATAAACCAGATGGACCTGGGGTTATTTACCACCTTGATGCAAAACGCTTCTCCCCAGACAGCAGCTGCGCATGTCAACAATGTGATGAGTATTGATAACCACCAAATCAGGTACGAGATGATGTCAATGCTGTTTAATGCAAGGGCGAGTGTCGCTGGACAACAGGTTGCGGAAGCTCTTCTTGCAAACATATCGGAAACACCTGTTGACATGTCTCTTCTTCGGCTTATCCTTGAACAAGGAAGACCAGATATCAGCGGCCTGAACGGTCAAATTCTGCAGAAAGCCGCCCAAACCCCTGATCCCAAGGTTATTGATCTGATCCTGACTTTGGGCAAACATAATCATGACACCATCTCTGTTTGTCTTGAAGGATTGGCGAAAATCCCATCGAGCGAGAACAAAGCGTGGAAGCTTGATGTTATCTTGACCAGATCACCCAAGAAGATCAACCTGGATGCAATGCTTGTGCATGAAGTCCAGACTCTTATCGAGGACACAACTGGCAATGCCTCTTTCAAAACACTGCAGAAACTGTTGGACCGCGGCGCCGATGTGAACGCTTTCCAGGCAAGGGCACTATGCAGTGCGGTCAAAGAAGCGAAGGACACGATAGTTGATACCCTGTTCGCTAGTGAGAAACCACCGACAGCGGCATCACTAGCATTCGCACTTCCGCAGGCCCTCAAGATCTCGGATCCTATGACCCGCTTGACTTTCACTAAGAGTCTAGTAGAATCTGGAGCCTCCCCTCGTGAAGTCAACAGGGCATTGATTCACGCTATTAGCCATTTCACCACAGACGTCGCTTTGATATGCGTTCTAGCCACTTATGCTGATGCGTCTGACGGAGAAGCCCTTGCACTCGCTGTGACCAAAGAGTCGGTTGAAGTCTTGGATCTCCTTCTCTCACAGCTCAAGCATACGGATGAGACCAGAGATTCTTGCTTGGATCAAGCGATGAAGATCGCAGACTGGACAGTTCGTCTAGATATCTGCAATCGTCTGGCAAAATCTGGCGTTTCCTCTCAAGCAGCCTCTAACGCTCTGCTTGTCGCGGCGAGGGATGGTGATCTGGAACTTGGAGATGTTCTTATTGCACACGGTGCCAGTATTTCCACCAACGGAGGCCAAGCTATCATTGAAGCATGCCGTGGTGGTTCTGTTGAAGTTCTTGATGTGCTTCTCAAGTCTAATGCCGATACTCAGAAGTTGACATTAGAGCGTGGATTCCAAGCTGCGACCGAGGTTAGAGATTTGAACAAAAGGGCAATGGTCTTTCAGCGCCTCCTCAAGAGGGGTGTTTCTGGAGAGGTTGTCGACATTCAGCTCGTTTCAGCTGCAAAGTACGGCGAAGAGGGTCATGAAGTGTTGCGTGTTTTGCTGGCAGCGGGTGCAGACCCCAACTACAGTAACGGTGAGGCAGTTGTGGCGGCAACCCGAAGTGCCTTTGTTGGTAGTCTTGAGCTGCTGTTAGGATTGTGGCATGAGGGCGGTAATCAGGTAAGTTTGACAAGTCGTTTGGAAACGATGTAGCTAACGTGTTTGTAGAAAAAGGCATCGCCTCCTACATTAGTTAGGGCCATGAAGGCAAGCTGGAAGCTTAACCAAGATACCAGGTTGCATATAGTCCAAGACCTGATGAAAGCAGGCATGCCAGCTGTGGATGAGGTCCACATCGCCTTGAGTAAGGCAGTTGGTGAAGACGAACCAGATGAGCGGCTTATCCAGGTCCTGCTTGACTCTGGAGCATCACCGTTCACAAATGGTTGCTTTGCTCTTACCCAAGCTGTGCAGGGTGTCAAGGTTTCGGCACTGGATCTTCTCCTGGGTAGTAAGATCGACGAGGATGAGATACTCAAGCTTTTCGAAAACGGATTCTCAGAGACACAGTTCAGCACATGGTTCTCCCCGAACGGGCTAGAGGTTGCAAAAATGCTTTTAGCTAAAGGGGCCAAGGGAGTGGCTGTTAGCAGTGCTCTGGTACAGGTGATGAAGAAGAGCACGGACGAGACTGAGCCATTGGCTGATGAGTTTGTTGACTTGTTTGTCGCTCATGGAGTCGATATTGACTTTGAGAATGGAGAACCTCTGATTTGCGCAGCATCAAAGGGTAATGCCCATTGGACAGAAAGGCTGCTTGCTTGCAGGCCATCACCGCAAACTCTCACGCTTGCTTTTGAGCGTGTGTTTGATACGGCAAGGTCGCCTGATGAGGTACTCAAGCTGTTTGAACTATTTTCGGGATATCGCGATGGAGAAGTCGGACTGGATGTCATGACGCGGAGTGCTGGGTCGGATCCGATCCTCATCAGGGCGATTTCGCAGTATCCTAGGTCGACAGAGCTGTTGCAGGTGTTGTTGGATGCTGGTTTCTATCACGATCAGACAACAACGTATCGTATCCACGACAGCGTGGAGGAGCCTGAAGAGGTGACGGTGCTCGCCTGGGCAATTGCTCAGCCACAAAAGAAGGTCAGCTCAGCACTGATTAAGATGCTGATCGAGCGTGGCGGTATGTATTTCATCGTTATTCATTGCAAGCTCATGTCTAACATTTATAGCGAACGTCAACTTCGAGACAACAATCAGCCGAACCACCCCCCTTATGATCGCTATCCAAGCTCGCCGACCCGATATAGTAAAGGAACTACTTATCGAAGGAGCGAGCGTCGATATCACCGATGCCATGGGAAGAACACCTCTTGCGATGACCACCGATATTGGCGGTGAGCTGTCGACTCGCATGATGGGTAACTTACTAGCATTTGACCAATCGAAGGATGATGGATCACTACATAACTCTGCTAGAGAACTCAACTTTGCAGCAGTATCAGTCCTAGTGGAACATGGTCATCATCCTGACTTCCCCAGTCCACTACACGATGGAAGATCTGCTCTTGGCGAAGTCTGTCTCCATGGAGCAGGGTCTGGAAAAATGACTGCAGACGCAGAGAAGCTCATGCAGAAGGTGATGACTTTCTTGATTGACGCTGGCTCAGATTTAACCTTGCAGTCACATGGAAAGTCTCTGCTGCTTCTTTGCTTCGACTCTGCAGACCCTATTGTCACTACTCGCAGTTTCTTGAAGGTGGCTATGTGGAAGGAGATCAACAAACCGTTCAATCATTACACCGATGGCGAGTTTACGTATTCTCCAACAATGTATGTCAGCAAAGTGATGCCCGAATCGGATACTCGAGACCAGCTCCTCAGCCTTCTTCGAGCGAACAGAGCAGTGGACGTATACTACGCAAACTCTGGAGACCAGCCTGAAGATGCAGTCGGCCTTCCTAATGATATGGTAGTCCAAGAACGCGAACGAAAGGCCAGACTACGACGAATTGCACTCGAAACTGAAGACCATGCTATTGCACTCGCACGAGCAAAGGAAGTGGCCAGTGTGGAGAGAGAGATCTGGAATCACAAGGCAGAAATCGAGGATGCCCGCCGTCGCAGACTTCACAACGAAGATATCAACGCAACACGACAAAAGGCTGATCTTGAAGAAACGCTCTTCCTAGCAGCTGTCAAGAGACGACAGTTGGAGCAGAGCAAGGTCACGCAGTCCAGCCTCGAGCGTATTCAACAAGTCGCCGCAGCTGAACTCATAGCCGAAGAGACCAGACAACAGAAGATGATTGAGTGGGAATCTAAATTGAACTCTGAACGAGCCGGTAATGCGCAAGCACTTAGTAGTCTACGCATCAGTGAGCGTGAAGAGTTGGAACGAATCGAGCGAGGCGCAGACGAAAGAGTCAAGCGGAGACTCGAGGCGCAGAAAAAGTTGGTGGAGTCACAGGAGAGATTGGCAAAGAGACTTGCTTCAGGACCTGGAGGGGGAGCAGATGCCAGGAGACAGATTGGATTCGTGGAAGAGATTAATTAACCCTTCTATATTCAGCATTAGCATCACTGGCAGGCTCAGGGGACTAGGCGTTAGGTGATTTTGTATTCAGATACCTCTTATAGCTTATGATGAGATGACCTTTCTTTTTCTCCAAGACTAAAACTTCTCAGACATGATCCCGAAATGATGCGGCCATGTTTTGTCGGCAAATGTTTTCTTTGCTTGCTCCATGATACTCTGTTGCTCTGATATACTTTTCGTTAACGCCCTTGATGCCATTCTGTGCCTCTCTTCTCTTTCCTCTCTGTCCTTACTCTCCTGCACCCTTTTGAGGCGACGTTCTGCCTCTTGTCGTTTCTGCTTCTTCTTCTGCAGCTCGCCTTCGATACAGCGCTGTCTCGACTCGATTCTGTTGATGTTGCGCTCCTGTCTGGTGAGGGACTCGTGTAGCATGTTGTTGGTGGACTCTAGATCCCTGGCGGTGCGTTCAAGCTCGTCGACAGAATCACTCAGTGTTTTGATGGTGTCATGGGTCGCTTCAACGGTGGCATTGATCTTGTTGAGGGTGGCGATGAACTTGGGGAGCAAATCATTGATGGTGGGCTGGGAAGACATCTTGTGATAACAGTGGTGATGAGAAGTATAGCTGATGAGTGCTGATACAGAAAGGACTTGAGGTATAAGAGAAGTGTGGGTAGGATGAGTTGGTGATGATGAAGAGAGGAAAGAAAAGGATCGAGAGACGGAGCGTACGTCTCCTTTATATACCTACCTACTTACTTTCTGCTGTCAAAGTTTAATCATTCCTTTGTATTGACAGTGACTTGGGCAATGAAGTATATAGTACCAGGTTGCTTCGTGATTTGTCGTTCATAATCAAGCTTTGAATATAAAAGTATTTCACAAGGCAGCAAGCTCACATAATACACGCACAAAAGCATAACAGACATTTTTAGAACTTTGTGGCCACCTGACCATGGTGAGCGCACAGAGAATAAACAGGATTCACCAAGTAACTAAGCCATATTGAAAGAATAAACGAGTATCTTGTTCTTCAGTTGGATCTCCGCCAACTGATATCTTAGTTGTACAGATATAGTCCCTAAGCTCCATACCGACTGATGACCATAACACCCTTGAGCAAATCCACAGCAATGATAACATACAGAGATAAGTAACCCCTTCCAGCAATAATCCCAAATAACAAATATCATCAGCAAATAATAATACACCTGTATAACTTAATCCTTTCGCGCCATCTTGATAGAATCAGCACCAGTTTCCACAACGCGGAACGCATCAGCATCGCCCTGTCCGCTCGCAGCCTTCTCATAAGCTGCCTCACTCCTGTCACATAGAACATCCAGATCAGCGTCGCTGAGGACTTCTTCACCACCTGAAGCCTTGTACACCTGACCATCCTTCAGAAGCAGAGCGCGCAGTGATTCAGGGTCAATGTCTTCGTGGAGATCCATCTTTTGACCCATTGACTTGAAGTTACCCTTCTTGATGACGAGCTTCTCAAGTCGGCGCTTGGCGTCGGCGGAGTTGAGAAGGTTTTCCTCGACTGTGTCCTTGGTAGCAAGTCGGAATACAACGACGGGGCGGGTTTGGCCAATACGATGACAGCGGTCTTGGGCTTGAAGATCCTGTTGGGGGTTGAAGTCTGAGTCAAATAGAATAACTGTATCCGCTGAAGCGAGGTTGATGCCCTGCCCACCAGCACGGGTAGACAGCAAAAAGATCTTGTACTCGGGATCACTGTTGAAATCAGCGATTTGAGTTCGTCGACTTTCCTGTGCGACAGAGCCGTCGATACGACAGACTTTCCAGCCGCGGAGTTCACGGCAGTAGTCTTCGAGGATGTCAAGCTGAGTTGTGAACTGCGAGAAGATGAGGACTTTGTGATCGTCTTGGAATAAACGAGGGAGTAGACGATCGAGGAGAAGCATTTTGCCGGAAGCAGTGACTATGGAGTCGTTGACTGGTAGGTCTGAGGCGATCCAAGGGTTGTAGAAGTTGTGGGGTGAGTTACAGACAAGTCGTAGCTGTGCTAGGGGGTTGCCGAGCTTCTTCTGACCAATCTGCTTTTCTGTATTATGTTAGTATATGCTTGAACAGTAACGCGGGTTTAACTTACTCGCAAGCTCAAATTCCTCGGCCAGTTCACGCTCCTCTGGTGTCATCGACACTTGATCATTCAAGTCCTCATCGTCAGAGACCATCTCCTTAGCCAACTTTGCTTCAAACTCATCATCAGACATCTTCTCCTCATCAGAACCAGCATCTTTGTAGCTCCTTGTCTTTCTCGATCGTCCACGCGTGCTCAATGGTGTAGACTCCCGAGTGGACTTGGCGCTCTTTGGCTCTGGCTCTAAAGTAGCACCCTTTCGTTTACCTCCAGATTTGGGTGTGACAGGTGCCTCGTCGGGTTTCAGGTTCTTGCGTGGTCTGCCACGGCCTCGTTTAGCCATCATGACCGAAAAGGCATTGGCTGCTGGCTGCTCTGGTTCGACCTGCTGCTTACGCGGAGATTCACGAACGGGGAGTGTCATAGTGTTTAGAGCCGCGACACTGCTTGATCGAGATGACTTGGTGCTTGCTTCGGCGGATCCGGTGCCATAGATCTTTTCGCGCACCTTGTCCTCCAGATACTGTCTGGTATCGACTTTTTTGTTGGTTAGCACGTTGTAAAGATCTGTCTGCTCCTTTGTCATGGGAGCGAAGAGCACGTATTCTCTCTTCTTGGGGAGGTAGGCAGCCACATCTTGCTTGATACGTCTCAGAAGCATAGGCTGAAGAATGAGATGGATTTTCTTGACAAGCTCTTGCTTTTTCTGATCAGCGATGAACTCCTCTGTACCTTGCTCATCTTCGAGATCAGAAAAGTCAAACCAAGATTCGAACGCTTCCCAGTCTGTAAAGATGTTGGGCAAAAGGAAGTGAAGCAGCGACCACAGCTCTTTGAGGTTGTTTTGAAGAGGCGTCCCGGTAATGAGAAGACGAGTTGCAGATGAGAACTGACGAAGCTGTTGGAACAGTTTGGCGTCTGCATTCTTCATGCGATGGCCTTCATCCTAAGACTCATGTTAACTAGGTGTAGGTGAGAATGAGATGATGAGACTTACAATGATGATAAACTCCCAGTTGATCTTGGACAAATTGTGCTGATCTCTGAGAACCATCTCATAGGATGTGCACACGACAGGGAATTTCGTGGTGGGACGGCCAGCCTTGAGATGCTTCAGCATTTTGGTCCTGAAGATCTTCTCACGGTCATCTTTGTTGCCGTGATACATGATGACAGGGATAGAAGGCGTCCATTTTGTGAACTCATCCTCCCAGTTTGATAGCGTACTCAGAGGAGCAACGATCAAATGAGGACCGAGATAGTTCTCCTGCTCACGAAGCAGCGCAATCAAGGCGATGGTTTGAACAGTTTTGCCTGGAATGAGTCAGTACTCATGAGATACTCATAAAGTGAGAGCGAAACTTACCAAGACCCATCTCATCAGCTAAGATACCGGACATGCCCTGAGAGCAAATCTCATACATCCATGTGAGACCTTCAAGCTGGTAGTCTCTCATGGTTCCGTTGATCATACATTTCGGCTGCTGTGCCATCTCCAAGCTGTGCTCACCCAGCGTCTTGCCATCAAGACTACTACCGACTCGACCCAACACCTGAGTCTTTTTAGTGAGAATATCAGAGAAGGCAGCTGACTTTGCGAGCAGATCATCAAGTTCTCTAGCCTTGGCTTCACGCTCAGACTTTGTCTCCGCCTTCTTCTTTTTCTTCCTTTTCAGCGTCGCCTGTCGTCGCTTCTCCTCGTTTCTCTCATTTTCTAGACGCGCCTCCTGCTCTTCCTTGATGAGCGCCTCATCTGCACCTTCAAGATCATCTTGTTCTTCTGAGGGCGGCGAGCTGGGAACGCTTGTAGGCAGCCGTGAGTTAGAACGAGCTGAGCTAGAGTTGCTCGGCGACTTGGGTGCCGCCATGTCAAAATGAATATTATAACGATGTGTAAAAGAATGAGTAAACAAGATTATAAAGAATATAAAGAGAAAAAAGAGCGTCAGGGGCCGAGTCGAGCTCAAGGCTTGTTTAGTGGTTTGGGCGATCCGATCCGCTAGTGAGCAGGATGATGTAGTTGACTCGCCTCGAATCGGGGCGTGAAAAAAAAAGAAAAGGGAGAAATTTCTCAGGGGAAGTGTAAAAGGGGCATAGAAAATAGATCGAGTATTAACACTGATTTTAGGGCAAAAAATAACAATTGATTAACAATGTACAAGCTAATTGATTGTGTCGTTTCTCATGGACAATTGTCGTTGCCTGAGTATCCTTCTTTTGACAATACAAGAGACAAAGGGTAACCGCGTTAAGGAGCAAACGCGAGAAAGGGGCGATGTCACGAGTTAGCGCGTTACAAGGACACGATAGAACAGCCACATTCTTCTCTCAACGCCACAGCAACGCCTCCCGGTTCTCCCCGCCAATTCAATTGGTGACAGACCAGACCAGAATTACCCCTCCACCCCACCAAGAGAAAATATCTAGACACTCTCTACTCTTTAGCATCAGTTCGAGTGAAGCTATATCGAGGCTTCATCTCTCATCACAGCCACCCTGTTCGCCCTTCGACTTCTCCGCCAGGCACCCCGAAGCCTCTCACCGTTGATATCCTTCAGAATGGCATCCTTCGCCTCCCAGACCTACACTCCCACCGAGGAGGCTGAGATTCAGCAATGGCTCACCACCTCGGAGCGTCTCAAGTCCCCCGAGGACAAGTCCACCATCCTCGAGACCCTCAACAACCACCTCTCCAGCCGCTCCACCCTCCTTGGCAGCAAGCCCTCCAAGGCCGACGTCGCCATCTATGAGACCCTCGCTCCCATCGTCGCCAAGTGGTCTCCCGAGGAGCGAACCGGCGAGAAGGGTCATCCCCATATCGTTCGTCACGTCGACTTTGTCCAGAACTCTCCCCTGTTCGGCCTCGATGTCAAGGATGAGAACAAGGTCCAGGTTGATCGTGATAACGTTCTCTACGTGAAGCCTCCCGTTGACGCCAAGGCTGAGAAGGAGAAGAAGAAGAAGGAGGCTGCTGCTGCTGCCGCTGGTGGTGCTGGTGAGGCCTCGCTTGTTGACCGTACCAAGGAGAAGGTCAAGGAGGTTGTTGAGACGGCCAAGGAGAAGATTGCTACCGATAAGACCAAGAAGGAGAAGAAGGAGAAGGCTCCCAAGCAAAAGGCTGCTCCCGCCCCTGCTGCTCCTCTCTCCCCTGCTCTCATTGACCTCCGAGTCGGTCACATTCTCAAGGCCATCAACCACCCCGACGCCGACTCCCTCTACGTCTCCACCATCGCTGTCGGCGACAAGCCCGGCAACGAGGACTACGTCGAGTACGAGGGTCAGATCTGCCGCACCGTCTGCTCCGGCCTCAACGGCCTCATCCCTCTCGAGTCCATGCAGGGCCGCAAGGTCGTCGTGGTCTGCAACCTCAAGCCCGTCAAGATGCGCGGCATCAAGTCGTGCGCCATGGTCCTCGCCGCCTCTCCCAAGATCAAGGAGGGTGAGGTCGACGACCACAAGGGCCCCGTTGAGCTCGTCACTCCCCCAGAGGGTGCCAAGGCCGGCGACCGTGTTTGGTTCGAGGGCTGGGAGGGTAGCCCTGAGGGTGTTCTCAACCCCAAGAAGAAGATCTGGGAGACTTTCCAGCCTGGTTTCACTACCACTGATGGTCTTGAGGTTGCTTTTGATGCTGGTGTTGTTGAGCAGCTTGGAAAGACTGGTCGTGGACGTCTTGTTACTGAGAGTGGTGGTGTCTGCACTGTCCCCAGCCTCAAGGATGCTGTTGTGCGATAAACACAAAGTTACGATGCAAGTAGTGTAGAAGAACAAAAAATGTGATAGACCAATTTCAATGGCACTTTCAAAAGACTCATAAATGTTTGAACATGTTGGTGTTGTTTATTTGTTTAGACGTCGAGGTCCAGCTGGCCTCTCTTCACCTCCAACACTAATGTACAGTACATATTCTACATCCTCCTCCCATGGTATACAAAGTGCAGCCAACAGCCGCCATACTCCCTCTATCCGAATGCTTTTTGGGTTCTTCGCTATCATGAATAAAAAGATCCCCCATCTCAAAACGCCAAATGCACAACGCCCAAATCATTTCCCCCTTCTCATGTCCGTCTTCATCATAGTGATACATTATAACAATGACTTTGGGAGGTCTGTCAATCACGAGAAGAAATACTGACTTTCTCGCAGCTGCGCTACGTCAAAATCACCCTGTTAACCATGTTAGTATATGTTACATTGCAGCGACCTCAGCGATTCTCAACATACCTTTTTGGGGAGTTCGGGGAAGGTCAGCGGGCGCCAGAAATGCGTGACCTTCTTCCAGTTTTGCTTGGATTCCTTCTTGGGTCGGATAACTTTGGTCTCGAAACTGGTATGCTTAAGGCGCTCAAGCAACTTGTTGCTCATCTCAGCAATCTTGTCCTCCGCAGGTTCCATATTCTGTACGGCCTCCTGAACTGCCGACGAGAGGTTGCCTTCCGACTCAGGAATGTCTCCGAGGCCGCCAATGTCCTCGGTCTCCTGCTTGATCTCAGGGTCCTCCTCCTGCGAGGCTGGCATCGACTCAACGATGGAGGCAGGCGTAATGATCTGCTTGGCTGCCTCAATGTCCCAGGGATTGCCTGACCGGAGGAGACTGTTGCGTTTGTGTTCGAGCAACACTTCCTCCCTTTGAGTGAGCTTGCTCGTCTTGCGGAATTCTCTGATCTTGACGGCGGCAGGGCTTGAATTAGGGATGTTGGCTAGATATAACGAGCCCCTGTATCGGGCCTCAAACTCGGTCGCCAATCGACCGACGACGTCCTCCTCGTGGATTCGGATGAAAGCGTCACGCAAAACTCCGCTCAGAATGTCCACATCCGCGGCATGAGTCCAGAAGGAATCGTGAACTGCAGCGAACTTCAAGCCGAGCTCGTCACACTTGAGAGCTGAGAGAAGCATGTGGCTGGCATCCAATGAATGGATGAAATTGGGAGGGAATCCTTGAAGTTGCTTTCTGCGATCCACGGGCTCTGTCTGACCTTGGGTAGGATAACTGATAGACTGCAGACAAGTGCGGATCTCTCTGGTGATGGCCTTTCGGTAAGGCTGCACAACAGGCATTCTCAAGGGAGTAGTCCACACCACCGTAGATCGAAACTGTGAGGTCAACTCATCCAAGTCCTTGCTCTTGCCCGCGGCAGTCTTCTTCGGAGCAGGCTTGCTGTCTTTCTCCTCTTGCAACTGATCGAGCTGGGCTGGTGTCAGGGCCCTGCAGACACGCGCGCCAATCTCACCAAGCCAGTATTGAATATCATGAGCACCTCGGAACATGGTTCCAAGAGCACTGAAGATATGCGTCGCAATATACGTAGCAGTAACAAGATTGGGAATGCCAGTCTCTTTGAACATCTCTGGGTAGAGGGCATCCAACTGCTTGCAAACTTGTTGCTTGGCACCGGCAAATGTAACTCCATAGACGTTGGTCATGACTGTTTGCTTCACCACCTTTCGGGTGATTTTACCCAGACAGTTCTTTCCAAGCTGACTACCTGCGTTGGCGTCTTTCTCAATCGACTCCTTGACGAGGTTGGCGACAGCCGAGTATACATCGGCAGGTCGGTCACTAGGCATGAGGTTGACCTGTTGAGCACCCCAGGTATCACCACCAAGGGCTGCGTAATGCTGGAGACCGTTGCAGGTGCCGTCTTGATGCACTGGTAGATTGGAGACAAAGTCGGCAGGATCAGGGAGATCATAGGCAGCCTTCAGCTCGAAACAAGTAGCCAGGCACTGCCAAGGATCTTCAGCCTTCAACCACCATCGGCTACCATTCAGCGGGTTCTCGACACTCTCCCTAATGTTGTCAAGGTTGTTGGTGGCGAACGCCTCTCTCTCGTCGAATGAGGCCTTGTCGTAGCCGTACAGATTAGCAAGGTGGATTTTGAGCCATCGAAGACCTTGCTGGCCAAGTCTCTTCCCCTCGGCGAATTTCAGGAGAGCACGTGTGTGATCAGCTCCCATGTGGTTCAGGTATGTCGGGATGGGATAAGCACGGCCGCGATAGTCCATGTTGTGAGGGAAGTAAATGATTTGCTTGCGGAACGCGCGAGCGATCTCTAATTGCAAGTTCATGTAGCATCGTTGTGAATGAAGGGCACCACGCTCGTTCTCGACCTGCTTCACCTTTCGAATCCAAGCCCGGCGAAGAAGAGGGTCTGAGTTTGTGGGTTCTGGTGGTATTTCAAGGTCGGGTGTGAGCTCTGGCATGTTGGCGATGGCATCACCCTTGTTCCAAGCCTCGACCATCACGTCGAGAACCGGGTTGTTGACCCTCCACGGTGTTTTCCCCAGCACGTCCAAGCCCTTGAAGACTTGGTCCATGTCGCCACGCTTAATGGCCGCATTGGCGTAAAGCTTTTGCTCAACGTCTCCTGACTTGACACGAATCAAGGTGGCTTTGCTGACCAAGAAGCCTCCTTCATTGATGCGAGTCCACGGTTTAGGTTCGGCAATCATAGGGAGGTGCTTAGCAAGGAAGTCGCCCATGGGTTCCCGTTTCAACCGATCGACAAGCTCTGGGTTGATGGTCAACATTCCGACCTTCTTTCCCTTCTTGGGAGCCTGCATGTGAGAAAAGGCTGGCTGGAGTTGGCTGATTCGTTCCTTTGAGATAGGGTGTTCTTTCACGACATTAATCTTGGCGGTCTCGATGAGAGATTTCAAGAGAATCGACCCAATACGGGCCCTCACTTGCATAGACCATGATGATAGCACAGGATCTTTTGCTCCAGTCGGCTCATGAGCATCAGTGATGATACTTTGCCGGACCGGCGCATTCGTCTCAGTAGACGCGTCAGCCTCTGTAGACTCCTTCACCTCTGTAGAAGCATTCACTTCAGTCGACTCCTTCGCGTCTATAGGCTCAATGGCCTTTCTCCGCACCCGCTTCTTCGGCTCTGCTTTGGCCTCTTTTTTGTCAGCTAGAAACTGGACCTTGCGGAGCCGGCGCTGTTCCTTTGCAGCCTTTTCCCTCAACTGAGTCTGAATGTCGTCCTGGGCTACCCGGGAAACGTCGTTGATAAGTCGTTGAATGACCACACCCTTGTCAACGCCCTGTAATGCACTGATGTTGAGCAAAGTAAGAATAGTCACCGCAGCCATTCGAGTAGGGTCTGCCATTCGAAGGATAGGACCGTAGATACAGCGGTCGAGATCCTCTTCAGACTTGACTTCCTTTTCTTCGGATTCCTCGACCTTGATGATCTCTTCTTTCAAACGGGCCTCCATGGCTACAAGCCAGCGTTGCATGCAATCAGCAAGACTCTTATCCTCGGCCTTGGAATTCAGAGCTGTGTTAATGCGCATCTTGTCCATCTTCTTTTTTGCGTTTCGCCATTTCTCAATAGCAGTATCGATGGAGTCCTTTTCTAGACGCATTTGGAATTCGCGCTGCTCCAGAGGATCCAGCTTGGAGATATCGACATTTTGGAGTTCGGCCATGAGGTTTAGGTTTCGTCGTAAAGCGTTCAGGCCCTCTCCTCGTTGGGGTGTTGGAAGGACCTCGGGATAATCTTCACTCGCATACGCCGCCATGTCCTCGTTGAGGTCATCGTCCAGCTCAAACCCCTCCTCTTCGCTTGCCAGACTAACGTAGCTAGCTTCCTCGGATCCGGGCTCGACTCTGTAAGTAGGGCAGATTTCAGTGATAACACCAAGGTCCTGGTCGCTGAGAATATCGGCTCTGCTCAATACTCGCAGACCGGCCTCATCAGGAGCCATGCTCATGTAACGGTTGATAAGTCGTTCCAAGCGGGCTCCACGTTCCGAGATCAGCGAGGCCTTGAGCATGCATGCGATTGTCTCTGCGGTTTGTGGTATATTCTGGTTCCTTATTTGCAGCTCGTACCACTTGTGAAGTCGTTCGGCTTGTTTTCGGTCGGGATTCGTTCGAAGTTGATCCAGAGATGCGCGGAGATATTGATTGTGTAAAATGATCATTTCTTCACCGGGGAGTAATCCAGTCAAGTTAAGTCGCTTCAGAACGAGAGATGCTCGATCAAGCTTGCCCACGCGAACACAAGCATCAAAGACTGGGATCATCTCTTCGACCTCACCAGGAACACCCTTGTTGTTAATCTTGCCAAATTGTCGAGGTGCTACTGGCTCTGGGATTGACAACAAAGACGTCGGGTCGAGGGAACGGAGGTCGGAGTAGGAAGGCGGGGGAGCCTGGAAAGGCTGTAGACCAGAGCTAGCAAGCTGGCTGTGTAAAGCACCAAGGTTGTGACCAAAGTTGTAATCGTCGACAGCAGTCGCGAGATTCCTTCCATGGTTGAGGCCAGGGCTGGACTCTGAGCCTCGGCGCTTGCGGGGCTGGTATGGCTGAGAAACAACACATCTTCGTCCTAGGTTCGTTGCTGTGATATGTGATGGTAGAGATCTTGAAGGAAGTCCAATTGATCGGAGACCGGTGGTCCTGTGAAGAGCAAGGCTCCTCCTCGTTTGTCGAACGAACATTGTGATGGTTTGGTGGGAGTCGTCGGAAGAGCGGTGGTTATGAGGGGGCGAAATTGCCCAGCTGCAAGAAGCTCAACAGAGAATGGCTGCTGAGTCGATGGAATATTATAACATTAGGCAGGAAATAAATAACAAGAGTTAATGAATTCGACTCGTAGACAAGACAAGTACCAGAAGGAGTGTCGCAACGATTGTTGATGGACAAGTCTTGTCCTGTTGCTGCTGTCGCGTGAAGCAGATACTTCGAATCGATCTCCAAATTTTTCAGCATCGAAGGATTGGACGGTGAACTGAGAAACACTACAGAGGTCACGTGTGGAACAAATCGTGGCAATAGAAAAGCAGGGGACTTTTTTTCAGACCCACCCGAAATTCGAGAAGAATGTCGAGATGAAAGTGGGTGCACGAGACCTCCAATAGGAGAGCATTGGAAATATTATTATTAATTTTTTAAGCAATCATATTGATCGTAGAGGCTTTAACGGAGCTTCTGGTCCATTTTGGCCCTGATTAGACCTGAAGTTGAGGTTCTGTCTAGGTCAGTACTCTCTGCTGTAGGTACTCTCCAGGGTGCAGATTTTATTCTATGGAGCCCGCCTCAGCCGATCGAGAGCTGTAAACTGTTCCATCTTCTCCACTTCATAACTGGACTGTACCAAATTCAGCCATGACGCTCTACGGTCCTTTAGCTCCGTGACTCTGATTTTCTAGTCTTGCATCTCAACCGAGAGATCAAAGTCAAGATGCTCACTCGACCTGCGGCTGCGGCATTGAGTTGCCGCCAATGCCAATCCGCTATTGTTCGTGCTGTTGTATCAAGGCCAGCTACAAGCTCTTTTCGCAGCTTGCCACAGACCACTTCACGACGGCTTCCTCTAGCGACAAGGTTTTATTCAGATGTTAAAGTGCACGAGACGATAATCGAAAAAGAGTCTTCGAGCCCGGTTCCTCCAAGCGACGCTCTCAATTCGGAACTCGAGGCTACAGAAGAGGCCGAAGATCCTGAAGATGTTCCTTGGTTTCTTGAAGTTGAACCCCCACGACACCCCGAGAATCAACATGCGGTCCAATTACCAAAAATACCCGAAGGTGCACCTGAAGTCTTGGAGCCAATGGTGAAATACATCTTCGAGGACATGGGATTAGACGAGATTTCTATGCTGGACATGCGCGACCTTGATCCTCCGGCTGCTCTCGGTCCCAATTTGATCATGCTTTTTGCGACAGCTCGAAGTGAACGACATCTTCACATTTCCTCCGGTCGCTTTGTACGATGGCTTCGAAAAAACCACAACATTTCTGCTAGAGCTGATGGGTTGATTGGGCCTGGTGAACTACGGACGAAGCTTCGTCGACTCAGGAAAAAGGCAAAGCTGATGGGTACCAACACTGCTATTATTCCTGGTGGTGACAACGGTATCTCGACAGGATGGGTCTGCGTAAACTTTTCCTCCAATAGCGATAACGTCGATGAAGCTGCCAAGGTGGATGATAGTGGCCGCTTCTCTGGTTTCGGTGCTCCCCAAACAGGCACCACAGTGGTCATCCAATGCATGACGGAATCCCGGCGTGCAGAGCTTGACCTCGAGAGTCTGTGGCAGACTGTTCTAAAGAAGAGTTTGCGAGAAAACAAGCAAGCTCGTGGTGAAAAGATCAACAGCCCTGAGGAGCTTGATGAACTTCTGGCCAGCAAAGTCCAGCTCCCCAAGTCAGAATCTGCTCAACAATGGCAGGCCTTACAAAAAGCGTCCCAACAACAACGACGTGCCTACACCACGAGCGCCCGGCGGCTTTCACCAGAGCCTTCACGTATTTTCCACACTTCTCCACCCGTACCAGATGAACTCGTTGACCTTCAAGACCACTCAGCGGAAACGACCCCGGATCTGGAACAGGTCCGTAAGCGCTTCGAGCACATTCAGCTGGTTGGATTACCCCTTGATCAGGTACAACTCTATCAATTCATCCAAGATGCTATGATAGCGCCTGCAGCTGAGCCTGCTTCCGGGTCACGGCTCACTCTTGTCGATCAGATCCTACTGACGGCCGAGGAGCGAGGCATGGTCATCTGGACCGATAAAATATTCTTCGCGCTTATCGAGGGGGGCCTGTCATCGCCGTCATTCGGACAACCTAAGCTTGCGCGTGCTCAAAAGAACCTCGAAACACTCATAGTGCAGAAGGACTGTCAATTCAGCAACAATCAAACGAGCAGGTTGCTGTACGCCTACGCGCAACGAGGGGACTGGCCCCGATTCTGGGACACATTCCGTAGACCATCTCTCTTCAAGAAAGCCAGGAACTCAAGTGTATACAAAGCTGTCTACGAGGAGATGGCACGTACAAACAACCAGGTCTTTTGCATCGAGAACCTACAATGGGTGTATGATGAGATGATCAACGAGCCTCAGCCCCTACCCATGATTGGCAAACTGTACGGTTCGCTCAAGGCGTGCATCAGGGTCGCTGATCCAGCGGCTGCAAAGCTCTTGCAGTCAAGCCCTGGTGATATTCAAGTAAAGTCGCATTATGGCAGGCAGAGGTTGGCGAACAGACAGTATCTCAAGATGTTGAGGGAGGTTGAGGCTCTCCATACTGAGACAGCTGCGTACTTTGTTAGGCAGAGAATGTATCAAGGGACGAATGCGTCTGAGGAACTGGATTTGAACGAGGAAGAATGGTTTCACAAATAAGCCTTGGAAAAGCATAGTATGGATTCGGGTCTTGTGTATAACAAATCATATGTAACAATATCATGATGCATCTAGGAATATGAACCTCAGTCTAGGTCTTGAGTAGAACCTCATGTCTTGCAACGATGTATCCTCTCAGTGACGTCTCGCTCTCCCTTTATGCAGTTATATCTTGGAACTCTGCAGCCCTTGTAGTCAACTCTTCTTAAGAGCCTCCCTCAACAAAGGCGCAACCTGCTTTCTACTAGCAGCAAGTTCCTTCTGCCTCCAGGCAAACCTCTTGTGTCCATGATGATCCAGCTCTCCCTCCTTCCACGTCTCCAGCTTCAGCTTATCGCCAGCTTGCACAAACCTATCCACCGCCTCACGACCTTGGTCGGTGATACCCTGGATAAGCAGGTGGCGCTGAAACTCCCCGTTAGGGTGGGAAGTGGTCATTATGCTTGCCACATCGAGCTCGCGCTCCTTCGCCCAGTCCTCAAAGGCATCGATCAGCGGTTCTGAAGCACCGGCTTTGTCGACGAGGTAGTTGAAGTCTTGGACCACACAGCTTATTCCAAGCCTCAGGCCTGAACCATCCCATTCTTTATAGTCTTTGCGCAGAATGTCGCGGAAGCTCAAGTCAGAAATATCCTCTTTTACAGCGGAGATCTCGTCAAAGTAGGCTGTGCGGTTGAAGGGTTTGTGCATGCGTCCTTCTAGGAATTCAACTGCCTTCAAGTCCTTCTCTCGAACCTTTTCCTTGGCCGTCAGGTTCATCGTGTCGGATATAATGGGAGCAAGGGCCAGTCTAGTGAGTTTGTCGTTCTCCGTAGCCGCATCGCTATCCTCAGGATCCAGGCGCGAAATTGCCTCCCAAGTCTTCCTCGTCTCATCCACCACCAAACTCATACAGCTTCCACAAGGTTCGACGACTCTTGGGTCTGCATCTTTGCCAATAACGTTCTCATCGGCATGGTGATCAACACAGCCAGTAACACGGTCCGAAAACTTCTTAAGTGGACCTGTGAGGGAGTTATGATCAACCAACAACCAGTGTGTCTCCTCAGGTTTCATGTCTGGAAGTTCAGATAGAGTTAGGAGATCTTTAAGAGTGAGACCAGCGTGCTTGAGAACTGCTGACATCTCGGTGCGAAGAGCGAGGTCATCGCGGGGCAGGTTTGAGAGGGGAATGTGTAGGGTATGAGGAGGGGTATGAGTGCGCATATAAGCATAGACAAGAGCAGAGCAGAGAGAATCGAGGTCTGTTTCTGTTAGCTGAGGCTGTCTTTGGATATGAGTAGTACCTGACTTACCAGCTGATTCATTTCCTACAACAAAAGTAAGAGGTCCCTTTCGTTGCGCCGCTGGAGCTGTCAAAGCAGCTCTCGCTTTGGCCAAAAAGCCGCCCAACGACAGTCTCGAAGCCATATTGACTGAAATCGCCATGTTTGATGCAAGAAATGAGAAAGAAAGGAGTAAAAAGTGCGAAAAAGAAGAACAAGCCACCTATAACGTTTATAAAAAACAAAACCCAACTCACGAGAGTCCCTGCATGTGTTTTATGTAAGTTGTAAGTTAAAGCTTAAACGGTCAAGACCTCACCCAGAACAATTTTGCAGGGAACATCAGCCACAAAACTGTCACTTGATGGAGCTCGCCCCATCCTTGACAGTTGGGTCAGAATCAACGCAGTAGCTGGTGCTTACTGAGGGATGAGAAAGCTATAGCATTAGTTGTATACATGCATTTTTGTCTGCATTCATCCAGTCTTTGGACGTTATTCTATCATTGCGATAGAAATGGCTTGCGCGACGTAACTCTATGCGTGACATTTATATGCATGGTAACCTGCTGATGCCAATCAGCCCTACATATAACTTTGTTATTTATCCCTTGTAATTAACAGGACTAGACCTCCCTGGCACAGTAAATCTCACTTTGTTGAGCAAGTATTTGGAACATGAGAGCACTACCCTGGGGTATGTAGGATGTATCTTTGAATTCAACAATTGTAGATGCCTGCATAATATCATTAGAGTACTATAAGCCAAGATACTGGAGTGCATGCTGCTTGTGAAGCCATGCACAACCACAAACGAGCATGAATTTTGAGTTCACATGAAAAGACATTGTTTCCACGTGAATCTACAGCACATAAAGCTCTCATCGTATTCCCGTGAGTCGTCGTAGACCGCCTGTAACGTTACCAAGTACATTCTACCTCCAACTACCGGCTTCTCACCGCTTACCTATTCGGTAGTATAACATCATTGTCTCCAATTCTGCCCGCTTATCTCGCCTCATGTCCACCCCGCTATCGGTCCCGCCGTTACACGAGCAGGAAGGGTCCATCTCCAGACCGGGCCTTGCAGCCTGCGCCCTGGCCGTTTTTCGCTCAACAGTCATATCTCCAGCTCACAACTACCCGACCCTGTAAACTATTTCTCTCCTCACATTGGATCCAAACACTGCCCAAAATGGCTCCTCTTCGCCTCGCTATTCTCGAAGCCGACACCCCGCAGCCCCAAACTCGCGATCGCTTCGGTGGCTACACTGGTGTCTTTACTGCGCTCCTCCAGGAAGCTGCAAAGCCTCAGAAGCTTGAGGATCTGGTTACTATCAAGGGATACGATGTCGTGAACGAATTACACTCTTATCCATCCCTCGACGACATCGATGCGGTTCTCATCACTGGCTCTCGACACACAGCGTTCGACAACGACCCCTGGATCATCAAGCTTGTCGAATTCACAAAGAAAGCCATTGACACGAATCGCATCAGAGTCGTAGGCGTATGTTTCGGCCACCAGATCATCGGACGAGCTGAGGGCGCCAAGTGCGGACGCAGCAATAAGGGATGGGAGGTTGCAGTCACAGAAGTTGATTTGACGGACAAGGGCAAGGAGATTTTCGGGTTGGACAAGATGGTAAGACCCGTTTTGCTGCGCGTGTTATTGTACGACTGTTTCACTGACCTTGTTACACAGCGCATTCACCAAATGCATCGTGACATTGTGGACGACTTCCCCAAGGGCTCAATTCCTCTTGGTTCCAATGAGATCTGCGAAGTGCAGGGGTTTTACTCACCTGGAAGATATCTCACTGTCCAAGGACACCCGGAGTTCACCAATGAGATTATTTCCGAGATTCTCTTCAACCGTCATACAGTCGGCATCTTTACGGATGAAGTGTATAACGAGGCTATGAAACGCGCGCCACTTCCCCATGATGGTGTTGCTATCGCCAAGGCTTTCCTCAAGTTTTATCGAGAGGGTTAGAGGAGAAAAGATACTGCTGGAATATGGATTGAAGAGTTTATGCGGCTTGGAAGTTTTCTAAGCGCAACTAAACTTGAAAAAGGAGGAAGCGTTCGAATTGCACATTATACCAAATGGCGTAATGCATAAATCTGTTTTGCTAGAGTAACGACATCAAATTAATTTAGAGTATTCTTGAAAGTGACCGAACACAAACACAAATCCCCTTTGCATGCTGATTCGTCTGTCAACTTGGATACAGAATTGGTGATAAGTCTGAACTGAGAATACAAGGCGTGCGATTATAAGGTGGTTGTGATAACTACTATCTACATGCATACTGCAATCTAATGAAAAATAACTCGATCATCTTCTGTGCCGTTATCGTGAGGTCTTGATGTTGGATTGTGTAAGTATTCATTGTGTCCACTGGGGACGCGCTCTGGAAAGGAGTGTTTCATCCCAACTCAACAGCCGAAAGGAGCTTCTCGCACTATACGTGGGTATGATAATATCGTGGTGAACGATTGCATCCTTCTTATCTCAACTCAGAGAGCCTTCTCCAAAACCTGGGCCCAAGCCTAGTCTAAGACCATCCGCACAAATCGAGGCCGTGATTCATGGCCCATCCTCTCACGAGTATATAAACCCTCGTTCATCTCCTCTTCCCTCATCTCTTTCTTCCTTCATCTCCACTCCTTCACTCCTTCACTCCTTCGCCCCTCTCCTTCTTTCATCTTCAATCCTTTCGTGTTCCACCATGGCCACTTTAGCATCCTTTGTCGCTGGCACCAGCCAGCCCGTCATAAAGAAGGAGGGACATGGTTCCAATGATGAATGTGCTTCCCTATTTTCAAACAAGACCGAAGCAAAGAATGGTGACTCGAAGCAGGCCATCTGCATTGATGATGATGACGACGGTGACGAGAGTATCTCGGGGCTGTTTACCCGGCCCCGAGAGACTTCAGGTAACTACAACCTCAATATCGTCAAGGACGAGAGCGACGAGGAGAAGGGGAACTTCAAGATGAAGGGGCTGAAGCCGCAAAGCAAAGACACCGTCACAGCTGGGGACTTCTGTGACAAGATCGATGTTGACCCGGGGTCTACGGACGAAGATACTGATGATGAGTATGATCCAGATTCTGCACACGAGAAGGACTCGGATTATCACGATTCGGACGACTCAGATGACTCAGATGACTCGGACGAATCGGGGACTCAGCAGAAGAAACACAGGCTGAAACGAGCCGGATGGAAAGCCTCGGATATCAGAAAGGTTATCAAAAAATGGGAGAGTGAAAAAAATGCTTTGCTCGTCAAGCACTACATGGGAGAGAAGTTAAGCCCCGTGGAGTGCGAGACGCTCGAAAAGCGGAAGAAACAAATCCCCAAAGCACAGAAGGCACTTGAGAAATATGCGAGAGAATCTCCACCAAAAACTGCTCGAGAGTACTGGCAGCGGTATCAGAAGCGACAAGACGAAAAAGAGGACAGAAAGCGCAAGCGCGACAGCGATGATACAAACCCGAACAAACTTCAGAAAACAGACACGCAAGCTGAGACTTTCAGTAGAGCTGAACACCCTGGGTTCTCAAGAGCAGCAGCCCTATTCACCACAAAAGGGGCTGAGGACGATGACGACGGCGACGGCGAACCAGCGAACAGGATCGAGGCCACAACTCACGACGCCCAAATGAAGCAGATCATGGCGGGCATTCCCGAGGGTAACGACACCCGACATACAAAGACGCAAAAGAAGGATCTGATGAAAGCTAAGAAATGTTTCGGGTACAAGCAGATCAAGGCTATTGACGGGAAGTGGCAGCTCAAAGGGATGGGAACCCCTATGCACAGTCAGCAGCTCGTGGCCGCTACCTGGATGGTCATGCGTGAAGCCATGGGATTAATTCCGGCGGGAGGTATACTGGCTGACGAGATGGGACTTGGAAAAACCATCACGTCTCTTGCAACTATCGTCGGTCATCCGGCAGAGAAGGAAGACAGAGAAAATGGTTATGGCAAGGCAACTTTGGTGATTGCTGACAGTCCCCAATCTGCCTCAAGGACCTGGATGGATCAGATCAAGAAGCATACCTCAGAAAAGTTTGCCAAACGATGCCTGATCTACTCCAAGGAGCTTGAAAAAGACGCAAGAGAAAAAGACGCAAGATGGTGGAGTACGAAGAATGTGGTGTACGTTTATTTCTCAAACACCGGTTATCGAAGAAAGGATACTGACAGTTCAAAGAATCACCAACTTAAATGCACTGCGTGGACAGTTTCCCAGCAAGAAGGAACGCAAATTGCTAAAAGCCCAATGGGCAGGAGATGAGGATGGATATCAGCAAGCCATCTCCAAGAACCTCGGTGAACTCTTCCAAGTCAACTGGTATCGAATCATTCTGGACGAGGCTCATGGTATAAAGAATCACACCTCAAGTGGTCAGTTCCATGTAATGTCTTTCTGTGTACTACGTATACTCACACGAAATAGGTGCTCTCGCAGTCTGGGAACTCAACGCCAAATACCGTTGGGCTTTGACTGGCACACCGCTCGCCAACAAACTGGAAGGTGAGTATTTCAATATTTTCATTCTTCTCTTACTCACGTAACTAGAGTTCTATCCCTACTTGAAGTTTATTGGTTGCAAATTTGCAACCAGCATGAGAAGATACCGAGCTGAGTACATCAAGAGCGTGAGTTTTGGCACTCAATTTATCCCTTACTCCTCTAAACGAACCTAGGACCAGGCATCTGAAAATTTCGAACAGTTAGTGGCCCTTGTCATGATGAGACGGTAAGGTTTCAATGCTCTGAAGTAATAGACAACGTCTAACCTTTGCCAGACAGCAGACTGAGAAGTTCCTGGGACACACCATGGTTCCCCTGCCAAAAAGCCATCGGAGGGATATTTGGATTCCATGTGCAGGCTGGGAGAAGATCCTTGAAGAGTAAGTGCATGCCTTTGTAGAACTATGACTTTGCACTATTATACTGATATCATTCGCAGGGTTGTGGATGGTGCATACCAAGAAAAGCTTCTCAACATCCAAAATGAAAACGACGAGACTGGAGAAGAGGAACAAGAACAGGAAGATCAGGAGAGTGAAGACGTACCCGACGACGAGGGCGAAGCCGACTTCGAAGGTGATGAGAACGAAGGTTCCACGGCTCTAGACGCGTACAGAATTCTGAGTCTGAGATGCATGAGGATCCTGCAACTGACGTCCCACCCTATCAACCTCGAAAGTTTCTATAGAAACGAAGACCATCAGGCATACATTGATCTGACCATCAAGCGACTGAAATCAGAAATCACTCAGTCGACCATTGATGCCGATCAAAAGGCGTTGGAAGCGTCTCTCGAGCCAGCCTATTCCTCAGGGCTCCGACAGTTGGAGTTGGTGACCAAGGACAACTTTGGGGCTAGCGAGGAGATGACAGAGCTGCTCACGCTTGCGGCTAACGAGCATAAGGTCAAAGGTGTAACCTGCGCCTTCTGTCACAAGAGAAGCCCCCCTGAGAACCCCATCACGAGCTCAAACGTAAGTTGCGATGTAGGCTATGCAGAGCGTCGCTAATTTTGCCAGTGTGAGCATATCTACTGCCACGATTGCCTCTCCATTGCAGTCCAAAGCAAAACAAAAACTGGCCGCATCCGTGCGGTAAGCAGCCCCCAAGTAATAATGTTGTTTCTAGGGCTCTCACTAATTATAGCTATAGGCTCCCCAGTGTCAAGTCATGGGATGCTCTCCAAAACTTGGAATGGGCCAAGCAGTAAAGACTCTGGGATACATCGACAAAGCTGTAAAGGCTATAGATGGTTACAAGGAACCTGGGCGTGATAGCATCGGAACACGTTGGACTGGTGGCCCGAAGGACAAGGCGTCGTTCTTTCGCGCCGCTTGTGGTCGCGATGACATTGACTATGGTCCTGTCAGGATGCCCCTGAGTTCCAAAGTCAAAGCCACTTTGGCAGTAATGCTGACTTGGATGGAGGAAGCCCCCGACGACAAGATCATCAGTCAGTTTCTCTCGCCTTCTGTGTGAGATATACTAGTACTGACCATAACTCTAGTTTATGTCCAGTGGACTAGGACTGCAAAGGCTCTCGGCTGTGTTCTTGAGAGCCTGGGAATCAATTTTCTCTACTACAACCGGATGGCAAACCAAAAGCAAAAGCCTCGAGCACTAGACGAGTTCACCAACAACACAGACATCAAGATTCTGGTAAGTTCCCATACTCTATTGCAAGCCCAACAAGATCTGACAGTCATATAGGTGTCGTCAATGAAGTGTGGTGGGCAGTCCTTGAATCTCCAGATGGCCAATCGCGTCATCATCCTTGACGAATGGTGGAATAAAGCCGCCGAGGAACAAGCGTTCAAAAGAGTATACAGAACTGGCCAGTTGAAAGAGACTCATCTTGTTCGCATCATCGCGAAGGATAGCATTGACGAACGTATCATCATGCTACAGGATGCAAAGGAAGAGGTCATCAGGGCTGCACTCCAAGATGGGGAGATGCAGCCAAACTTCTCCAACTATGTTCAGCTTCAAATGCTCTTCTCTGGAAAGGACAAAGAGACGCTGATCGCCGAGATGGAGAAGAAGGCTCGTGCCAAACAGGCCAAGCAGTGATTTCGCCTGAGGAGAAACTGAACATGGGAGACGTTCTGGGAGATACTTTTGGTCAATAATATTGCTGGCGATATAAGGATGGCGCTTTGGTATTGAGAAACGGAGATAATGCAAGAAGATTCATGATGCAGATTGAGCAGATAGGCCATATTCACAAACCCCCCCAGATAGCACTCGATAACAGATTGACAATACACCATTTAGCAGATGCAGACTAGGCCCAATAGTACAGACGTTCATGTTGATAATCTACTGAGAGAGTCACTCAGGAACAGGAACACTTATATGTTAATCCCCTGTATTTTGGAACTCGTACAAGCCCGAGGTTGTGACCAGTGTCTGCTATGGTATCTAGGAGTTACTCCGTCTAATCTAAAGCATGTTCGACATATGTGCCAAATAACCACCCAATGCATGCATCCCTAATGCGCAACGCCATCTAATGCAAGTTGAAGTTCATGATGCCCCGTCATGATCTATACCTATGAAATCCTGGGTATATCCATCCACACACTCTCCTAAGCCCTATACCTTTTGTCATGCCGCTCTTATTTACATACCAGATAGTTAGTTCCTCATTACTCATCGGCATCCCACCACTGGGGGGCTGCCCTCGCTGCTTTGCGAGCCTCGTTGCCAGCCTGACGATCCATCTCCCAGTCAGCTTGTTCCTGCTGTCGTCTCTTTTTCGCGAATCGAGAATCGAGTGTCATTTCCTCTCTTGTGCGTCCGACCCTTTCACCAACATCGGGTACTTCTTGTCGTCTTTTCCAAAACTGGACGTTGATGCGTTTGAAAGCCTGGCTATGCCTCCAAGGCTTCTCTTTTAGAGAAAATACCACGGCATCGGCTAAGCCGTGGAAACATAAGAATATTATGCTGGCTAGTCTCATGGGATAGGGAGCTCCTCGTCCATATCCGGTGAGTTGTACGATGAAGGGTAGGATCCAGATGACGATGTAGACTATTGGATAAATGAATAGTAACCGGAGTTGTCGCAAGATCTTTTCGCGTGACTTGACAGTACCGGGTGCGTTGAATTCGCTCTGAGTCAAGACGAGGTTGGTGTCGTTGCTTCGTGGACTATCTGGTGTGCGACGAAGTATGGCGAAAAGATTGGGTATAGATGGTGGTCTAGACGGGCCGTCAGATCGATGAAAGAAGTCGGTTTGTATAGTATATGATGGTGAGACAACATCAGGAAGAGGTGTTTGGTGGACAGGCTCGGGTTTTGTGTGGGCGGCCAAAGGGGCGATAACATCGTCGGAACCACAGCGAGTTGTGCCCGTTGAGTTCTGAGAATCAACCTCTGCCTGTTCAGACTGAGATGTCAGATCGGTACCAAAGTTAGCCATCCACATCTGAGTCGATCCTCTTCGCGCCAGTCGTGCCGAATGAAGCCTGCTGGGATGCGTCGATCCAGGCATGTCTAAATGAAAAGAGTTGAATGCCACGAGCGGTGGCCTTGTTGTCCGATCTTCGGATACGGTAAAGGAATTGCGTCGTGAAGGGTTGGAAGAAGGAATTAGACCATGGGATTTTATCGTTGGAGTCGACGGTACAGTGGTGATTCCTCGGTGCAAGGGATCGATACTTTCAAGACCGGACATTCTTGAGAGAGTATTCTTCGAACTGTCATTCCCGGAGCCGAATCGTCTCACCAACACTCGAACGTAAACGTATACGCCTATGCATAGGCAGAGAATAACAGTGAAAGCCATATAGCGAGGAATCCAAGAAAGCGCCAGTCTCTTCCACATCGGATTGAACGGTAAATAGCAGAACTGGCCAGTATTAATGTAGCCGGGGCTTTCGATGAATGCTAATGAAGCCATCACAACCGGTACGATGGCGGCCAGAGCATAGGCCGCCTTTCGATATGCATAGAGGCCTTGCTCTCCACGAAAGATGTACAATGCAGTATGTACTGAGATGAGGGCGACCGAAACATCAGAGGCTTCTACACTGAGAGCAAGGAAGAATCCGCTGACTTGACAAAAGGTCTCAGTCGTTTCAATTTTGCCAGCGACGAGCTCCACGGCGGGGAAGATGAGTAACCAGAAACTCTTGAACATATCACTGTAAATGAGTAACATGATGAGGCTTTTTTCAAGGGGTCAGCAACAGAGGGTCAGAGGAAGAGACACGAGAGTCTAGACTCACTCATGGCGGAAACTCCGCCTCATTCGAAAGAACCAGAAGGAAGTTATTATTGTCGCAAGTATACTCATCGAAGCGACGGTGAGAGTCGCAACATGAATGACATAAGTCTGATGGGGCGTCAGAGCAGCCATGGTAAACTGCTTTACTCGACGTGGCTCGAGGCTGAGAGCCGTCGTTGGAACTGAACCTGACCATGGCGAAAAGCCCTGGGCATGGCCTTCTTGAAGCCAGGGAGGCATGGTGGAGATGACGGGCGGGAAGTGGATTTGAGTGAGTGAGAATCAAATCGTGAATCGTCGATCCCTTGAGTTCGGTAGGTATGTGTCAGTCAGCGGATCGTGTTTGCTTGTCGTTAGACTGTCGATGTCTTAGTATCGAAATATATCAATCAAAGACGCGCGAGGCTGTGGGTGACCAACTGGAATCGACTGGTGACACTGGTGACAGTCGCATCGCGAGATAGTTTTCGACTTCTGAGGTTGGAGGGCCAAGTCGACCCCTGCAACAAAGGGAGGGAGGGAAATCGGAGGGGTTTAGCTTCTTATGAACCAGAAAAATGCTCTTTAAAAGGCCAAGCAAAGCCAAAGCGGTCAATAATAATCAAGAGGCGTGTGCTGTTGAAATGATGACCAAGATGTTTGCCGCGTGGGAGACGGAGACCCATAGGCGAATTCTCTTGTCTCTCTCAGTGTAGGTGTAGAATATCCCGTCTTTGGCCTCAAGCCCACTAGGGTTTTTTGACTTTGATCTCCGTTCCTGTCGCTGAGGTATGTATGAATGAGTTGATGACCGACCGAGCCTCGGGATTAGGGTCAAGCCCGGAATGGGGGAGCTTTTGTCGTTTTCTTTTATGAGACTTTGTTTATGATCGGTCATGAAATGAAGCCCTGCATAGAGTAGGTAGATAGATACCCTGGCCTGTCAGGATAATTAATATCCCTATGTCTAAGGCTGATGACGATATTCCCGTGGTGGATGTGTAAGTGCAGCATCTACCAGATCGAGAAATCCTTATTGCCCTATTCTGGTCTGGGGTGAGGGATGTGCAATGCAGTCATGTCCGGAGGCGGAAAGGCGCAGCCAATTCCAACAACCGAGAGACGTCTTGAGTTTGAGAGACGCCTTACACTAACAACCAATAAAGGATTGCCTCGACCAATTCGATTACTTCTCCGACACTTGCTGAGCCACGACTCACGATAAATTCACTTAAAATTGTCGAGGGATGTCAAAAACCAAAGTGGATAAATTCAGAGACACAATTCAGTGGACGAATGTGCGTTTCCGGGACGAGATTATCTTCCATTCCACACGCCCAGAGTCCGGGATGAACGATTAAATGACTGAGATCGCGGGAAGAGAATTAGGAAAACATGATCGATTACGACATTGCACCGAGCAAGGTATAATTGTAAGGATAGCTTTGCTGGTACCTGTACCGTCTAGACCGAAGCGGATACAGCACTAGTTATTACTCACTATCAATGATATTTTTCATCGCCCACACCGCAGTAAACGCGCTATGCAGAGTGACAGCTGGGCTTAGAACCCTGTTGTCTATTAGCTACACGCTACGTAAGGGAGACCAGAAGCGATTACCATTTGACGACACACACTCCGCGTGCCACGCCCGTCCCGTCTCTGGGGCTATGCCAGATCTCGCAATGCGACTGGGCCAGACCCAACAGGTCATCCTGTCAGCGAGAGAGACGATCTCTAAAGCAGCCAATCAAGAGTGGTGATCTGTATTCTCGATTCGCACTTGAGGCGCTTAGCTTGTGAGTTGAGGGTGTCGAGACCCAAGATCGAGGGTCCGGCAAATGTGAATCAGTACCTTATGCATGACACTTTTTTGGGCGGTGGCAGCGGGATCAGTCAGGCAAGACAAAGTCTGTTTCTCGTTCCTGAATACTCAATGGCCTGAGATGACAATTTTCTGTGTTGAATCGACGTTTAGCTTACTGGTCATGACAAACAAGAACGAAGCGATGAGCCGAAGCATAAACATTTAGCCGAAGAGATCACACTCCTTGTTCGCTTCATCCCTGTTCAACTCAGCTCGGCCCCTGGCAACTATCCCACCCAACCCACACACACCCGATTCTCTAGCTATTGCTACCTCCGCATTTCATCCATGATCGCTCCCGGATCTCACACGATCAATAAAACCAAGGCTCGTGCCGAGATATTCAGTCTTGGCGTTGGTGCAACAAGCAAACGAAGCACCAACACATAAGAATTATATCTCTCACCACAATCTTTCCCTCAGTGCAGCTCCCGCATTTCTTCTGGACACTATTCTCTCTATCCGTCTTTTGTCCAAATAATCATGGCTGACAAACGGGCCTGCCTGCAAACGACTAAGTCAGCCAACAGCCGTTTCTAGGCCAGGGACCAAACACGCCTGTTCCTGGACATGCATGATTCAGGTTTGCCCGGCTAAGACACTAGGGCACTTGTCAAGATCAGTGCCGCCTCGATTCCTGACAAAAACATTTGGAACACCTTTTAACTATAATTCTCTCTCCATGTCGGGCGTCTCGGTCATCAAGAAGGGCCGAGAGATCGCCTATCTCACGTTTGCCACGAGGGCTGGTCCTGAATCCGTGACGCCATCCCCTTCTTTTTTTGGTAAGTTTGGCTGCGTTCAAGCCACAGGCACCAACACTGAAGCCAAGAAAGCTCTCACCAACGATACTTCTCTTCACTCGTCATGTTCGCTTTGAACAGCTGATTTATGAATCACCATTCTTTTCCAGAAATCGAGGCGTCTTGTCTGCCTCTTCATAGTTGCGTAGCCATGATCCGACTTTGTTCTCAGCCTGTTCTGTTGGATCAACACCAGACCAAACGTATTGCATTCCAGTCGCTCACGGCCCAGGCTTTCGGTTCAACCTTAATAACAGAGGCTCTTTCCGCTGGCCTTTTCTATTATTCTACGGTAAAAACTCTGCTGCTTGCTCGCTACTTGCTATTCGGAGTTTAATAATGTCCGCTCACGTTCCGCGGAGGCTTCGCTTAAGAAGAGTTTGGCGATCGAGTATGCTTCACACCGCGGAATACAGTGAAACAGTGACGATACCACTATTCCCATTTATAGGAAGGATAAATGAGAATAACTAAGATTCCGAAATTTGTGATTGTTAGATCATATGATGGCTTGGCGGTCGGAATACCTTGACGTGAGCTGTTACTCCTTCGACTTTCTTCAAACCTGTGTAGTTGTTATCAGAACAACTGAGCAAACAGAGATCGATCAGGTTCCTATAAAGCCGATGGTGACTCCGATGCACTCATCGAAATTTCTGGTGAAATCGAGATAACGTTCGTTCTGGCATAGGAATGAGCTGGCTACCAAGTGCTTAAGCAGTGTAGTAGTCAACTCGATCCCGTGCCCCAACAGCTCTTGAGCACCAACTAGTCAAAAGTCTAGAATTCTTAAGACTTTCCTTAGGAGTGGATCTCTGTTCTCATATAAAGCGTTGATTCCCTAGTCTGTATATGGACATGGCCTTGTCTGGCACGCATGATCCATGCGCAGTGACATGACTAGTATTTTCAAGACAGGCTGTTTGCGATGCGGAGGTCACTATCGCTGGCTCGGATAAAACAGTTGATTGCCTTGACGGATATTCACGTGTGGAGAGTGTCACCGGAGATATCTCATAGGGCTGTTCGTAAACATTTCCGAGTTCCTAAGGAAGGCTATATATATATAGCAGATCGAGATCATTTACATCGATCGAAGGGCATATTATATCTTAACTGAGAAAATAATATATAAGCCAGCTAACTGCTATAATAGGTCAGCTTATATAAGGCCTATTAGATATTTACAGATAAATCTACTATAGTATGTTAAAGTTAGGCAGAAGAAGGAGGGAAATAGGGAGGGACTGATGGTCTTCTATCCATGCCAAGTATCTAAAGTGCTTTCTATTTCTTATATTACTATACTCAGATGTAAAGATACTCCTGCCAAACTATAAGTACGTAGCTATTATTTATTTAATTACCTGGTCTATAGTAGTCAAATGTAAACAGTTATTTAGTATGCAATGCTAAGCAATCAGCAGTCAGGCTAGGGGTAATTGATTGTTGGGCTTCGACGCAAACAAATAAGGTAGTTTCTAGACTCAAAGTCCAGGACTCATTAAATCTACTATACTAACTACTTCAAATGGCTCCTTGAGTACTGAATCTAGGTATGGTAGATGCCCCATAAGACTGGCTGCGTCATGCCGGTGTTGCCAGCACAAAGAACCTTACCAGAGGCACCGATCTTGCCATTCTTCTTGAACTGCTTGATAGAGGTGTTGATGGCCTCGATGAGATCCCCGCCGCCGAAATGGAAGTGTATGTTTCCATTGAGCTCCGTCGCTTCAACTCCAAAGGCGCAGGTGCCATAGTGTCCAAGCTCCCTGTGCTGACGATCTGCTGTCTGTGTCGTCCACTTGGTCGAGCCGTCATTCTCAAAGTTCTTGATCATAACCTCGCAGTCCGACGCCAACGGGGATGCATTGCTAGTGTCGTCCTTGTAAGTCGACTTGTTGCATGACCTCTGCCCGGGGGGAACGTCGCATGGGTAGAAGGGGCTGGAGCCCTTGGCAGCCGTATCCCACGACTGCCATGCGCGCTCGGGGCTGCATACGGGAAGACGCATGATTCCGGGTGTGGTGACGTCGAGGTCGAAAAGATGGTCCGTGTTGAGATCGCCGGCGACTTTGTCTTCAGGCATTGCCTTGTTCTTTTTTCCGTTCTGCTCGTAAGTGCGAACGGAGCTGTATGTATCTCTTTGGTTAGTTACATGATTCCCAGCCATGAGTAGAGCTTCAGTGACTTGACTTACCCGACGATGATATCCTTTGCCGACATGCCTCCAAAACTGGTCTCGTCGAAAGCTTCGACACCCGGAGGAGCCCTGAACTTGTTCCATGAGCAAATATCTTGGCAAGATCCGCCCGTGTTACAACTCTTGTGGCAGCCTCCAATGCCGTCTTCTTTCGGGTAGACCAAGTAGTAACGTCGCCCGCCGTAACAGGTGCTGGTAGCATCCATGGCTTCTTTGCTCACGTAATCCTCGGAAGGATATTCCGCGTTACAGTCGTAACCTGAGTCAAGAACGAAAGCATAATACTCAGCGACTCTCCATATTGTAGGAATGATATATCCATAGAAGGTCCTTGCAACGTGTTTCTTGAGGTTGATATTACTCGGGACAGTCTCCGTCCCGAGGCTCGATCCGTCGCCGTCGACGCCGGCTTCAATCATTTTCCCGTCTGAAATAAGGCTCCAAAGTGCCTTGGTTGCGTCCGGATTAGAGCCATTGAAAAGATGGTTCACTGTAGCATTGGCGAGCGTTTGCCATCCTTCGAGAACCTGGCCCATGTAGCTTGTGAAACTATCTCTCTTCTCCACTGTCCATGTAGTGCTGGGCATTGCGTCAGTGTCTATCATTGCTTTGGTGCAGGACGATTGCAAACTTACTCTGATGGCTCGCCACTTCTTATATCTTTCGCCAGAGTTGTGCTTTGTCCAATGAAAGTCATGGTCGTGTCCTTGACATTGTCATGGGTTGCTGGATTGCCCTTAAAGTAGGGAAGGTTTTTGAGGTGTGAATTGAAGAAGGGACTGAGAATTTGTTAGCTGGAGTGAGAGCACTGATGGATTTCTATAGAGGCTTGCTTACGCGGCAATGGAAGAAGTACCCCATGTAAGAAGATCAATCATGACAAAAAGCCATGTATTGTCTTCCGCGTCAGGGATTGGTGCAAACTTGTTGCCAAAGTTGGCGAGATCGAAGGAGATGAAAGTAGCCGCTTCGGTCACTGCATCGTAGTAGTCGTTGTACATTTGGTGGATTTTGACCAAGGAATTCCAGATGAACACTGCCGCAGGTCCTGAAAACTCGCGGTTCATACTTTCGGTGCACTCTATTAGGTCGTTGCAGCTGTGCTCCTTCAACGATTGGCAATAGGGCCTTATCGTGATCCTGAGATTCTTAGTGATTGACTTGCTCAGTGTGTCCCCCCTGCCCTCATCCAAATCCTTCCAGGCTTTCATGAGATCTTTCCACGCGTCATTGGCGCCCGATTCCCTCCATGCCTCAGGTGCTGTTTTACCTTTGAGATGCTGCATGACGTCTGCGCCGCAGTCGAGGTCCGTCCAGTTGCCAGTTCTCTCGTTGTCCAGCTTGGGATCATAACCGCGTGCTGCGTCTTCCTTGAAGATAGCCCAGGACTTGGAGGGCCTGGGGACATCGTGGTACTCCTGAAGATCGACGGCCCAGTCGGTGGTGCCACCCATGCCGAATGCCTTGTACACAGACTCGCGAGCCATTTTGGTACTGGGACTCATATAAGACACCCATTCTGTATCGTCGTATACGAGAATGTCGCTATGGCTTGTTGAGTCAACAAAGTGTTTGACAACGCGGCTTTTGTCCTTGAGAATCTCCTGGATCTCAGCATCGGCAATGTATCCGGCTTGGCCAGTACACTTGCCCTCCTTTGCATCCGAGTGTATCTTGCTGCCAGTGTAGAAGCAGTCTGGGCCATAACAACCAGCCTTGGCCATCTTGAACGATCTTCCATAGCTTGTGACACCCACAATGACCTTGTTGCTTGGGACACCAGCCTTGGTGATCATGGCTAGCGAGTATTGCGTCTCAGTGAGATTGACTTGACTGCGAAGGCAGTTACCAAATGCACAGCCTTCCTGCGAGTGGGAGTTGTCTGTGTCCCACTGTCCGTGAAGATCGTACGTCATGTAGACAATATAGTCGACGACTTTGCCAATGTCCTTGATTGGATATTGCTTCAAGTACCAGTAAGAAGATGGAGCAGCGATAGATACCGACTTGCCCTTTAACAGGTTCTTCAAGACAACGAGGAAGGCAAGGTAGTTCTGTCCTTCATCCTTCTCAGCTGGTGGAATGCCAGGAATATCAGGCGCTCCAGGGTACTCCCAGTCAATATCGACACCGTCAAGGTCATGCTTGACAATGAACTCGGCGATCTTTTTGGCCATTTTGAGTCGATTGGCGGGTTTCACACCCTCTCGAAAGATGGAATAAGTGGCAGGGAGGGCTGAAAAGTCCCAGCCACCAAACGAAAGGATCCTTTTGACGCCAGTCAAATCCGCAAAGGTTTTGAATTGATACTGAGAGAGCTTGTCGCCAACCTCAACGTCAAAATCCTTAGTAAGAGTGCCGAACGCAAAGTGCAAGTGCGTGTACTTTGACGTGTCAATCTGGGAGGCATCTTGGTAGAGACAAGGCCGGCCCATACCGTAACCTTGGAAGTAACCAATTTTGATTGTACCACCGCCGCCACTGTTGACAATCTTGGTACCACAGTTGGAGATGCAACCGTTGGTGCCCTCCTTGGCAGTTCCGGGGGCGCCAGTATTAGTATCAGTGCAGAACTCCTTGGTGATTCCGCACTGGCCCCAGATATTGCAACAGGCATTGAGAGGGCAAGGGTTGAGATCAGAGATATCGGTGGTATCCCCAGTCTTCTTGGTTCCTGGCTTTTGAGGACCACAGTTTGCATTGGCGATCTCGTCAGGGAACGGGGGAGTTCCCTCACTCAAACACATGACAGTCTGGTAGAACAGCCTCTTGCATCCAGCCCAACCCCATGTCTTCTTGTTGAACTTCTCAAGATCTTCAACCTTGAGACCATTCTCGACGGCGATGCTAGCACAGTTGTCCCCCTTGTCAACCTTGTAGGCATGGCAAGACCCGTCTTTGTTCTTGGTAGGTCGGAGGTCAGGAAGGTCGCCCTTTGAGCAGCAAACGTGTTGCTTAGGCACCAGCTGAGCACAGAACTTGGATCCTGGGTTATACTTGGTGAAGTCGCTGGCTGAGATGCCGCATCTTTGTGCCAGTTTCGCGCAACTGTCCCCAGATTCGACCCGGGTCGTGGTGCACTCAGCACGAATATGGAGATGTTGGTGGCGTCGGCCATGCTCACTGATTGTAGACACGGGCTTTGCTGGCCTGGTAGAGTTCTTGACGTCGGTCAGGACATCTAGCGGTTTGGTGTACACAACCTGGCCGGTCATGTTTGTAGCTTCCGGGAAGGACAGGCATGTTCCGTTGGCCCACGACTGAACGGCGTTTTGTATGGAAGCAAAGGTTCCGTTGCTTGTCACCATGAGACCAAATGAATGAGCGCTGCCAGCACCTGGAACGCATAGTTGCATAGCCAGATTGGATCCTGTGACATTCAAGCTGTCGAGGTTGTTCTCCAACATTTGGAGCGCAGAAGAGCCAATAACTTGACTTCCGAGGCTGTCGCCAACGTACAGACCAAGAGTGGCTTGTCCAGACTGAGCAAACATGATAGCAGGCCCATCATTTGTAGTGCCATGTCCATGAGTCAGGTAGTGGCGAGCTTGCTTGGTGATGGAACGGATTCCAGCGGCAGCCAGTTCAAACCCGTCCTTGTGCCAACCAATCTCATAATTGGCACGGACAGGAGAAGAAGCAGCGGCTTGGATGGTAGTGGCGTTGGGGAGACGTGAAAAGTCTGGGCCGAATGATGTACAGGCATGAATGCGATGAGTAGAATGTTCATCGATTGGATCAAAGAGGGAGAAGGCAAAGAACATGGTCTCTTGACACTTCCTGAGCTGCGTGAGATCCTGGTAAACGGACCAGTTGCCTGGCTCAGGACCAGATATGCTGCACCGCTCCGGGCAATCATCGTGGTTCAGCTGGTAAGGGCTAGCTCCCCATTTGTTTGCTCCCAAACCAGAGGCAAGGTTGACAAACACCAAGAGGAGCGCAGCCACACGCCACGTTGATATCAACATGGCTAATGCAGCTCAGCGTGGAAAGAGTAAAGAACAAGTAAAAGAAAATATGAAAAGGAACGAATGGTAATGAATGAATGAGTCGGTTTGTAAAGAATGACTATCGTGAAATGCCTGTAGTTTGTGGTGATGAGATATTCGTAGCCGTTGGTAAGATACCCTTTATACAAATCATCTCTCTTGAAGAGCTAAAAGTCCCCAGGATCTTATCGAAGGAGAAAATCCCTTTCGCTTGCATGACCTGACAGACCTAGTTCTGCCTCGGGTTTTCGAAATACATACATCACAGTCTCGCCCTATGCATGATGTGTTACAGCCGTACGGCACAAGAGATTAATCCCTCTCCCTTGTTACGTTACAAAATGTTGTCAGGCCCATATGGCTCTCCACAACCACGGCCATTGCAAGATACGGCCGCATTCTCCGGCTTGGCTGGCGGCCGAACTGTTGGTTCGAAGTGCTAGTTTGGAGTGTTGGTCGTTGGTTGAGACATGATATAGCGTGATACACAAAAGACCCTTAGACCCTCAGGGCTACTGTGGGGGGAGAATACATGGGACCCCGTGGCGAGCGAAAATAGCATGTTGTCTCCACGTTACAGTCTATTTGACAAAGCGATATTTTGGCAAAGTCAACATGCACCAAACTTAGGCTGATGTACGAGGTTGGTGAAGACTTGGCAAGAAATGATCAGATCAGGGGTTGGTCTGGCCCTGAGTCGTGTGAAGGGTCTGAGGTCTGTTGATCAACTTGAACGTGCCAAGTACGGATTTACGGTTACAGAATGAGCCATCGTTGGCTGAATAACCATGTTCTACTTTGCAGTTTATTAGAGAGCAGACAGACTTTATCGGATTATTCTAACTAGTATGCGAGGTATGAGCTAGAGTCGTATTACAAGATATAGGCTAGAGCTCCCAGTAAGAATGCTACCAAAGTGGTCCCTCCAGAAGCAATTCGCACTCCTATACTATCATCTTTCCAATCCAGTGGTTTGCAACCCCAACTTTCCGGGATCTCCGACCTGTTGGCGATGCTGCCGCACACCCGCCAAGTCATTTCGGCGACGATGCTTGATGCAGCCGCAGGGGGCACGGCGACACACTTATCTGCCCGAGTTACCAGAGGCTCGACTGCGCAGACCTCTGCTACCATCTCGTCGGCGCTGATATCTCCTTCCGGGACCTTGATCGTGTTTTGGACATCGATGGTGAGTCCAACTGGGTATGAACAATTCTTGTCGCTTGTCTCAGCAACGAGGTCGACCTGTCCTGAAGGGCCCTTTGTAGTGAAGGTAATGTTGGTCGTGGTATAGTTGGAGTCAATATAGTGTGAATCGTTGTAGTAGTGATAGCGATCCTCGACGCAATTGCGAACGCCAGTAGTGAGCGTCATAAGCCATTTGCCTTCGAGATCCAAGTACCGATGGTAAAGGACTTCCAAGTGAGGATCATGGTTGGCTGAGATATTGACTTGCCGAGAGTCGAGTCTGCCATCAAAAATGAATTGGCTAGTATTACTGTAATTGTAGATCTTGTAGATAGCATAAGGCTGAAGAATAGGAATAAGTTCGGGGTTTCGGAATGAGAAAACAAAAGGCGTCATCAAAGAGGGAACGAATGTCGACTCATTGCGTGGAAAGACTAGACCAAAGTCCAAGATGCCTGTAGAATCTTGTTGCAGTTCCTCAGCAGCCCCGTTGGAGACCAAGATGAGGAAGAACCAACACGCCAAGGAATAGAGGCAACGCATTTTGCAAATGAGTGAAAATGTTGATTGAGAATGAATGTACGCGGGAACAAATTTAGTTTACAAGGGCCTGAGCGACTTCTTGTAGTGAGCGGGATCCACGACCCTGCGTCTGGCATGGCACATGAGCAACGTGCCGGCATCTGCATGGCCGTTTTACCGGCTTGGTAGTTGTTGGTTGATAGATGTTAGTCAATGCACCATAGAGAGTAGTTATACTAGCGGGGCCCAGCAGGGGTAAGGAATATACCCGGAATAAAGCAGCACATGTCACAAGGGGTTCTCAGCCTCTGCGGCTCTGCCCGCGGATCAGAACCACGCGGTAACTACCTAGACAAGTAAAGATCGACAGGAACTCGCTGGCGAACATCCAGAAGAGAGTACAATTCGCAGCCCAAGACCCAGCTCGGTTACAGCGCCAAGACTGCGTCACCTTTTCCGGCCTTTACCAGTAAAGGTCCCTGATACTTACTTTTGCGAGATTTAACCGCGAGGGCAATTCCTCTTTGGGAAGGAAAAGAGTGCTTTAAACTGGGGAAAGCTGGGGTTAGATTGGCCACTTGGAACAAGCATAAAATTAACCTTGGCAGCCACTGGTTCGGCCCGTCGGAACATCCTTCAGTTTTAAGGCAATGCTTGCTAATGGACCGTTCTCGGCCGAGCCCAAGAGTCAGAACCAACAGCCTCAACAGGGTCTATCTCGAGAGTTCTGGAGAGGGAAGGTGTTGCTCTTGTTCGCCGATGAGGCGCAGATTTTTTGGAAGACCAACAGTAGACTTCATCAGACGATTGAGGGACCTTCAGTCCACCAGGTCGGAAGAGAGAAAGCTACATATAAATCGAGTTGTGGCCGGTACTAGGTAGATTAGATACTGCATCAACACCTTCACTCAGTCTCTCTTTCTTCTCATCCATCTTCCAAGCCAACGAGATGCATCTCACAACACTTTTGGCTGCGAGCCTTCTCCCGGCGCTTCCCTATGCCCGTTCTATCCCCTCGCGTCGTGGTGTGGATTGTTCATTCTACACCTCTCCCGACAGTGGGGCGACATGCGCAACCTTTGCTGAAGCCTGGGGCATGTCTGAGGATGATCTCAAGGCATTGAACTCTGGTGTGAAGTGCCCTGACATCGATACGCAAAACACCTACTGTGTGATTGGGTCTGTCAACGATGATCCCGATGAGCCTTCACCTACCGCCCCCCCTCCTAAAAGCACGGCTCCTGCTTCAACCAAGGTGACGTCGGCCATCAAGACAACCCCAACCGCTGTTACGCCCACTGTTACCCAAAAGCCCACTACTACCAAGCAGCCTTCTGGCAATGGTGTTAAAACCCCAGAGGCTATCCAGGAAGGCATGGTAAGCAACTGCAACAAGTTCCACTACGTCTCGCCTACAACCACCTGCCAGGGCATTCTTAACTATAACAAGATCACCCTTGCCGATTTTGTCAAGTGGAATCCAGCTGTCGGCAAAGACTGTAGCGGTCTATGGGCTGAGACGAGTGCATGTGTCGGTGTCATCGGCGGCTCTACCCCATCTCTAACTACAACCACCAAGCCTAAGCCCTCAGCAACTACGCCTGCGAATGGGATCAAGACGCCAGAGGCCATTCAAGAGGGCATGGTGTCCAATTGCAACAAGTTCCATGAAGTTAAGGATACGACTACTTGCCAGGGTATTCTCAACTATAACAAGATCACCCTCGCCGACTTTGTCAAGTGGAATCCCGCTGTCGGTAAAGACTGCAGCGGACTCTGGAAGGGCACTAGTGCATGTGTCGGTGTCATTGGCTCTACCCCATCTCCGACTACAACCACCAAGCCTAAGCCCTCAACGACTACTCCTGCGAATGGGATCAAGACCCCCCCAGCCATTCAAGAGGGCATGGTGGCTAACTGCAACAAGTTCCACGCGGTGAAGGATACGACTACCTGCCAAGGCATTGTTGAGTACAACAAGATTACGCTTGCTGATTTCATCAAGTGGAATCCCGCTGTTGGTAAAGACTGTAGCGGACTCTGGAAGGGCACCAGTGCCTGTGTTGGTGTAGTAGGCTCCAAGCCCCAGCCTACAGCCACGGCTCCCAGTAATGGAATCAAGACACCTTCGCCTATTCAAGATGGTATGGTCAAGAATTGTATTACATTTCACTATATCTCTTCTACAACCACATGCCAAGCCCTTCTGAAATACAGGAAGATCACCATGGAGCAGTTCTTCAAGTGGAACCCAGCAGTCAAAAAGGATTGCAGCGGTTTGTGGAAGGACACTAATGCTTGTGTTGCTGTTAAATAAGCTAATTCAGTAACTTGGCCTCTGAGTTTGGTAGACCTTGTCTAGTATGGTTTCAAGCAGAGAGTTTAGGTTACAGGGCGCTTGGGTTGGGGGCCAGAAGGGCTATGGGTAGAAACTTAATTCTTGTATAACATTGTTTCTAGCATACTATTGATATATTCTAGCTTATATATATTTTTTAAAAAAATGAGTTTATATCTACACGTTTCCGAGTTCCATGGCAAGGTTATATATATGGCAGATCGAGATCATTTACACCGATCGAAGAGTATCTTGCATCTTGGCTCAAAAGGACCTGCGAACCAACAAGCCGCTGCAACAGGTAAACTGATACAAGGCCTATTAGGTGTTCACAGATGAGTTTACTATGGTATCTTCAAGTTGGGCAGAACAGGGAATATGGAAAATGGGTAGGGGCTGATGGTCTTCCATCTGTGTCAAGTTTCTCAACCTGTTTTTTTGTTTTTCTATTTTCGTGTACTGACCGCGTTCACAAGCCCTCCGACCCTGTTCAGTCTTCCGCCCCTTCAACTCTGTGTTCATCCACCAAAATGTCAACCTCCACTGGCATCATGTAAATCCACCACAAATTAATACAAAACACATCCACCAAAGCGCCCTCAAGGCGTAATTGCAATTTCACCATCCCTTCTCCACCACTCTTAACACCCCTCAGGCCTTTGACGCTTCTGGAGTCTGTTGCGAGTACGTCTCTGCATAGGGGGTGGCCAACTATCTCCTGAAGATCGCCAAAAGTTTTGTCGCCAATTTTGTTCAGCCTTCAGTTCTGCGAGTGGTCTTCGAGCGTTAGAAATAGTTTTAATTTTTCTATTTGCTCTCTTACCTCTCCAGTGTCTTCGGCAACGTCTTATAGACTCTATCCACTTTTGAGACCTCGAGACCGGCACTATTCGTTCTTGCTCGTAGTTGTTACGCCTGAAGAAAGGTAGAAGGCTCTCCTCAGCAGGTGGTGTGTTGTAGAGCTGGTTATGGCTCCGGATCCATATGGTAGTGGTTGGTTCATACGCCGGTGAGACTTCAGAAGCAAGGTGTTGTTGTTGATCCTGCTGTGCCGGAGTCATCCCCGGGATGGCCATAGGAAACAGAGCCCCTGACGATACTAATGCAAAGTAGCTATTACTTACCGGCGCACTCCCTTCGAGTTCACACATAGGTGTCCTCATTTCTATCTTTGGAGGAAGATGACTTTGAGCAAATGGTGACTTTTTGATGACGAGCTTTGGGGAATGGTGGTTTTCAGGCTATGATGACTAGGGGATGATGAGGGTTAAGAAATGAAGCTATCGACAGTTTAAAGAAAATGTATATATATTTCAAAAGAAAGGGTCCTCTGCCGAAGCTATCTCATCGCCAGCTTGTATGGTTGCTCACCCCTGGCAACGGCTTCCGGTTTGGAGCTGTTCGCTGGACACTGGCGGATGAAGCTTGTTGCTTCGATTTATCTGCAGGTCGAGGGACCGTTTCTTTGTTGTCGCTGGAGCGTCCATCTTTAATAGGAGGATTATGTTGTTGACCTTGGATGTTCTGTGGATGTTCATGGGATGTTCGGGAGCTGGCCCTGCTTGAACGTCCCCATAGGTACCGGTAATTATCTTCTGTGATCATCTGATCAGTTGTTGGATATGGAGGCGGCTTCTTCTTGTGTTCGTGTTCCTGTTGCTCGTGTCGATGTTCCTGTTCATGCTTCTGTTCGTACTTTACTTTGGGCCGTTTGTCTCTGCGTTCATGGCTGCATCTACACTCCCAGATGTAGTACACAAGGTATAGAAGTAGTAAAAGTGGGATGATCAGAAGGGATAGCCAGCCAAGCTTTTGGTTCGAACCATGCTCTTTGGGTCCCGCGGGAGGTGCTTCAGAAGCCTTGGGAGGCGAGATTGTCATGGTAGAGGTCATCGTTGTAACTGCAGAGGTAATTGTTGCAATGGTTGTTTCCTTAGCGAAAGAAGTGATGAAGCTGGATGTCATGGTCGTCATCACAGTGGTCGAGCTACCACACAGACTGACTGAAGAGACACCTGACCCTGGACCCGAGGTCGAAGACGTAGGCCGTGGCATATACTCGGGATCTCCATCAAGAAATCCCCACGCATTCTTGGCCTTGTCACTCAACTTCGCTGCTCTCAGATCTCTTTGAGGACAAACACCACGAAGACAAGGATCAGCGGCACAGCATCCCAAGAAAGGAAGTCCCTCTCCAACGCAGGTGTACCAACTGACATCGACGTTATCGTTGAAACAAGCCTGAGGGAGGAACTCATGCTGAAGTGTCGCGTTGAAGCTGGCGGGTCTGAGATGTTGATCAGGACAGAAGCCTTTTCTGGCGCCGCAGGGGTTGATGGTGCAGCAGCCGATGAAGCGATCCGGATCGTCAGCGCAGATGTAGAAGATTCCGCCGTAAGGACAGGTTAGACCCAGATCCTGGATTGGGTTGTAGTCTGGCATGGCTGTGGTTTGAAGTAAGATGCGATGGTTTCCGAACTTTGATCTTCACAGTAAATGGAGGAGAAGAGTCTTGAGAAGTTAGGAACTAAAGAGGGCTTCTATGGTATATACACTGGCATTTTACAACTCACAGCATTTCATCTAACCTGCTTCATTGTTACGGGTTGACCGACCTTTCTTGCACCTAGATATGCAGGTTAATCTACAGACGATGCGAATGAGGCTACAATTCTCAGAATTGAGATCAATAGTTCCATCCTGTGGCGTTCTTATTCTTTGTGATTATAGGCGAGCTGCAGATCTAGTTGAGTTGGCGATATGGATGAGAAAGTCTGAATTATGTATGAGTTGCAGAATATGAGAAGTGACAGAAACTCATCAACACCAATGAAGCGGTCAAGAAGGACCAGAAACATGTTGGCAAAACATTGTATGCTGAGATACAAGAGTTATTTCCTGCTGGGATGCTATCAAATACGGAGAATCTATGCTTAATGTGAAGAGATGTAATATCACTACGGTCACAGATCAATGGAGTGATATGACATTTTCTATTCCAGATAATCATGGATGCCACAAGAAGTTAGTGTCTGTGTCACGAAATAGGATGATCTTTAGCAAACATATGCAGCTTCCTGTATACACCATGCCAAAGGCTATCTGAACTTTACCTTTCACTGAACTAATGGCCGAACAAACAACTAAGGTAATTTGCCAGTTGTTACAATGACAGTTGTTGGGTTCAGCTTGAACGCCAATGAAGCAAATACTTGTTCCCGTTATCTCCCAGCGTAAACGAACACACACGCCTAATGTGGCAAATAGCGACATGACGGATAACCAAATCTCCTAGCTCATAAATACATAGCTTTATTCCATCTATTTCAAGCTATGTGGAAAGCGTTTGTTAAAGCCAGGGCAGATTGCCAGGGCCTAGACAAGGCGAAACAGGGAATATGTTGAGTTGATCATCACTGTCTTTTGACACTCGCTCAGACTGAATATTCTCAGTGCCTTTGATGTTTTAAAATATGCCTTGAACTAATATTGATACTTGAATCTCTCATGAAAGGCTGTGACCAAAAGAGGCTATAATTTGTCAAATGTGTCTTATCCGCTACAAGCACGCAACCAAGCCTCTTCAACCAAGGCCATCAGACTACAGTTCCTAGCTCACGGCCCGCCAAAACCAGTAGCCAACAACAGAAACAATACCGGCTATTCCCCCTCGGTCCCGGTAACTCAAAAGCCATAGATCACGCACCGTTGTCGGAAATTATTAGGCTAACAGATCGGCAGTGCCTGTTACCCCTTTGTGGTTGTCTTGGCGGATCGTTGGCGGAGGTCCATCGTAGGGGTACTGAGCTTTGGCGATCAAAGGCTGTTTTTGGAGAGTGACGCGGACTACAAGGCGTTGTTTGGGCTGTATGTCAATAGAGAGTCTGGTTCATTCAAGTCTATGAAGAAGTCTATAGCATATCACAGTGGAGGAGAGCTTGGTATACTGAAAGAATTCAATGTAATAATTATAGTCGTGACTTCATTCTCTTGGTCGTTAAGAGTAAATACAGGTATAAATAGTCTTCCAACATCCCCTGATACAATACAAAAAGAAAATCTTCATCCAACGCCCGTATATTATACCATCGTTTCGTCTTTCCGCTCATCATGTATTTAAATTGGTGACACAATCATTGCCACATACTTGACATATCCTTCAGTATCTTTAAGAGGTGTCCAGTGGCTCATCATCTTGGCTGGCTTCTTCGGTGATGTTTCCCCGCTGTCACCACTCAGCGTTCTTGTCATATTGGCCCTGCGAGGGATGTGGTTTGCAAGTGCAAGATCCAACGAGACGGACTTTCCATCGCGGACAACGAGATCACGGACTGTCGACTTGAAGGCCTTGGTAACCGATGGCAGTGTAGATTGCTCAGTGAAAATGTCGAATATATCTTTACCAATGATAGCTTCCGCCGACATGCCTAGGTCAAGGGCATCGAGCATCTCTTTGGAGTAAAAAGATACACACAACTTGGGTGGATACTTCATCTCCTGATCGAGAGGCATTGCGCCCAAAGAGGCTGGGTATGAAGGAACGTGCTCAAGAATCATGTATCGGGCGTATGTCGTCATAAGCATTTCAGGCTGATTAGAAAATCTCCTTATAACGGTTCGTGTGCTGTAGGTCTTGTCAATCATCGTGGGTCCAGCTGATGACCGTGGTCTATCCGAGCTGCGGCGTGGGCTCAATGGTGGCGACAAAGGAGGAGGCGGTGGCTTTTTGAACGCTTTGAAGAATCCAGACATCTTTGTTGTCTTGTATTGGTTGTTCTTGACACTCAGGGCTTCCTCCGCTTCAGGCTCGCCTTGAGATCCATCGCTAGCCCAGCGAGAGTTGCTCCGTTCGGGTGTCTTTTCTTCCTCCGCAGCACCGTACGACAAAACCTTGAGAACGTCATGAGTGTCGTGCAGCGAGGACGAGACATCGATCTGGGCGCCCATAAAGAACTTTGTTTTACCAGCAGTATCGAGAAGAGGGCACAGGAAAAGAAGATTCCAGAACGGCGTCCCATCTTTGCGAAAGTTGAGAAGCAATTCTGTACACTCCTCGTTCCGCCAGATCGCGGAGCGCATCTTGGCAATTCCATCTCGGTCAGTTTGTGGCCCCTGAAGGAAGCGACAATTGTGTGCCAAAACCTCATTTCGTGCATATCCTGTCAGTTCCTCAAACTCATCGGAAGCAAAGACAATAGGGTTTCCGGATCGCGACGGGTCACTTAGACAGAATGATCCCTTAAGGCCCGGGTAAGGGTTTGGTGGTGAATCGCCTTCTGCGTCGAGGGAGAGAGCCAGGCTAGTACACTGAGATAGTTGCTGTTTGACAAAATCGGGGAAGATTTCTCTGACGATGCGCTGTTCGATATAGGTTTTAGATTCGAGAAACATGTTTTCCAGGCTGGGAATAAGTGATGTTGTGAGATGCTTGATGTTCGTATTGAGAGCCTTGGACATTGGGGATGGCAGATTGATTGGCGATGTGGCAGTGATGGAAGTATACGAAGTTGATATTGTCGAAAGTTGAATGACAACCTGCTCCAGGGATTGGATATAGTCGCGAATCTGCTCATGATTAGAATCTGTTAGGTGATATCTTGTCTGCTCATCTTACCTTCATGAGGTAATCAACATTCTGACCGAGTCCTCGATTGGCGGCGAATCTCCATAATTGACCACTGGCAGCATGATCGGCCATGACCATATCAAACATCTCCCGTCCAACGAGATCAGGAATAGGCAATTCGCCGGAACCATCTGACTCAGTGAAAGCGATACTAGATCTTTGACTTCTGGACGATGTAACAGAGTCAATGCTCCTCAACCTCTCACCCGACCACTGGCCCAGCCCGTTGCTATACATGCCGGCGCGCGGTGTGCCATCAGGGTGGTAGTCGGTATATTGTCTCAGAATGTCCTCATTGGTGTGGAGTGAAAGGCCTGAATTGCTGCGCAGGCGGTAGGATGAGAATTTAGCACTCTTGGGGCGGTTTGCTCTACTGGTTTTGGGTGGTGCTTGAAGACCCCGCAGAGATGAGGTGACAGAATCGGAGTTGTTGTTGGAGAGTGTCGATGTTGTGGAACGACGACGCTCAAAATCGGGTAGAGATGGAATAGGAGGAGGTTCGAACGACCGAAGAGCGTTAATTGTAGGCATCTTGTCTTAATTATTATGCCCCTCCACAAAAAAGGGACGGACAAGTCGGGTTGTTGCTTTATGTCTCGGGAGTGGTGGAATGTAATGCGATTGTGCGACACAAGCGCAACGGGTTATTATAACAGTTGCTGATTGATGTTTATAGCGCGCCAGAAGAAAAAAGAAGATAATTAAAAGTTGAGTATTTGTGCTCTCATGCAGTGAGAGAAAAGGACCAAGAGTTGTTAATGTTGAGAGCGACAGTGTAAAGCTTAGAAGACCAAAGTTGGTTTGTGAGAGTTGTTGGTGTTGGTGGGAGGTTGTAAGTTATCAGATTGGATTGGATGGAAGACGAGAGAAGAAAGGAAAGAAGGAAAGAATGGGACCCGAGCGCAAAGACAAGTTAGAACAACAAGAAAAGGCAAGAGCAGCCCAGGTAAAGCAACGACTAGGACCCTCGTTCAATCGCGAGTCGCGGAGCAGGAGCAGCCCACGATCGCTTAATACCACGGTACCAGACCCAGCTCAGGTCGCAATGGAAGAGAGGAAGGCACCCAAGACTGACTCGCTCACTCTTCACTCTCACTCTCACTCTCATGTCGCTACGCTACCTCATGCAATTCAGTGGATCAATCACAGGCTACTAAGGTGAGCTTGCGGGGGCGGGCCAAGTCGGGTTCGAGCAAATCCTTGATCTTGGCCGAAAAGCCACTAAAGAAACCCAGTCCCAGTGGCTTCTGCAATGCTGGGTCCCCTTCTTAGCGCTGCAGAAAGTGCACATAGCACATGTTTTCCGGAAGATATCCATGCCTGCCCCGTCCCTGTCCACTGGGAAAAATACTGCACAAGGCTTGACGCCAAAACTCGCTGTAGAGGTTCCGGTGTTTTATTGTCCCCCTTTGAACGAGCTGAAGACCTGCATTGAGTTTTGAGTTTGCAGGGGTTCAACGTGCATTGATGATAAATCCATTTATCATAAGACACTCTCTCCTCTGTGTCTGTCTGTGTCTTTGCCTCTCGGACCCTGTTGACTGAGAGACAAACTATCGAAGCTAACAACTGAACCACCAGCGGATCGGTCCAGAGCTTGCGGTGGCTAACAAGAGGCGTCGATGCGTTTCCGGGCTGGTCACCCAAAAGAGGAAGCCTCCAAAGAAGAAGAGAGAGCGAGCTAGCGATCTACGATCCGACAACGCGGACCCATTCGTTGCCATGTCATGTCATGTCATTGTACTCTGAGTTGAGTCAAGAGCCAACGTCTTTTTTCTAATTCTCTTCCCCTTCTGGCTCCTTTCTCCGATTACAGGAAATAGGCACTCCCGTTCAAACTCTGTTCCTTGGAGGCGTTGAAAGGTTACGTGGTCTTAAGAAATGATGACGACGGAGGTTGAGGTCGGTTTTATGCAGATTGATGCAAACACTTTGGGAGAAGTTAATCAAGGAGGATCGACAAGGATAGGCCGCCCTGCCACTAACGACACAGAGAGAGAGAAAAAACCACATGCAAGAGTGTGGTGGAGTTGCAATTGACAATTCATCTGAAACATCGAGGTTGCATTAGAGACCCTTGTTTTTAATTCTGTTCAATTAAAATAAATTAAACAGTGACACTCTCACTAATTACGTTACCTACCCAACTCTTCATGATTATATGTATATCATCAAATCGAACTGCCATTTTTGACATTCCCCTTGGTTCAAAGATAAACTTAAACAACAGAGATTACGTGACCTCTGGCCAAAAGGTTCAAGCCACATGATCGACAGGCCAAGGTGGCATCCCTGCGTCAATCATCCATCATCAACATGGTAATGATGATGAAAAGAGAACCGAGGTATGCCAATCCCATACATCACCATCTTTTTTCTCTTTCATCGTCATTCCAAATTCCTCACGAATGCAAATGCTGTCAACCAAAAAATAATACGCCGAACCGCGTCGGCCCGTTGAACAGATTGGGGTTGAATACGATGGAATTAGTGCCCACACCGTCATGACTGGCCCTGTTGGTCCTCTCCAAGATTGATCCCTGTAGAGCGTCGAGCGACAAACCCGGCAATTTGGTCTTGTTCGGTACAAGGCTGTGTTTTTTGCTTTTTTCCTCTAATGTTCTTTGACATCTGCACGTAGAACCCAGGGATGCTGGTCTTGAGGATTTGAATTAATTTACTTTTTATTGCTCACGCGACTGGTGAATGTCATCTGGCAGCTGCAGTGGCACCTCGGATAATCTACCCCATCATCCAGGCGTGCTTGGTTGCATTCGCCAATCGAATATAGGACCCCATCCCCTGATTATTGGCTTGCTCGGACCTGGACCTGGTGGTTTGTGCTTTTTGTTATTCATGCGTCTTGTTCCCCTCGCTGCACAGACTCTATCAGAATGTGTAAAGGGTCTAAATCACAGATTCAATCTTCATGCGCCGGTATCAGGATATCGCTGCGGCTTTTTCTTATGGCGTTGGTCGTGTCTGTCAGTGTATCAAAGCGTTGAAACAGCTGGTTAGTACAGACTAGGCAGTTCTGGTGCAAGCACCTGCATATCGTTGACCCTCACGACTCGTCTGCAGACACAGCTGAAGAGAATTTTAGCTGCATGAGTCGCAAATGGTCTGATACCGTAAAGTCCTTTACGACGGCCTGCTGGGGAAGGTCTGAAGCTGTCTTCGCATGCTGAAACGCGCCGGCGACTGATTCCGGGAGCGCTAGAAGTTAGAACATTGGAGTTGGCCGAACCAAGAGATCAGGTTAGATAAGCCTTGGACTAGACGATGTCGGTTCGCAAGCGAAGCTAGACTTTCAAGAGACTTGTGGTTAACTAATCCAGATCAAAGTCTTTGATTGGAGGAAGCGGTCATATAACAACTTTCAATATCGAACACCCAAGGACTACAGTTCGGTGGTAGACAAATTGGATATCAATTCAAGACTTGAACAACTATCTTCATTGTCGTAGTTGCTGTAGGGATTTTACAATAGTTGGCTATCTTTCCTGATACCGTTTCGATCTCATGGTCTTGAAGTATACTGCGCGATACAGGGTAGGTCAGATAATACAGACGTCCAGGTTAATAACAATAGCTTGGATAGTAAGCGAGAATATGTCAGGCAAATCATTCTGAGATCATATAAAGCCTATCCCAAACTATGCAAAACGGTCATACACTCATCAAGTGCTGTAATATGGGGTTGGAATCGCAAGTTTAGACCAGTCTCTATCCTGTACCTTAGTGCCATAACTTGACACTTCTAACAATATAATAACATTACCCTTAAACCCAAGGTCTACCACATATACACCGTGTCTCTCAGCATTCAATTTCTCTTTTCCTTCTTTAGTTTGATTCAATTAGAATACAAGTTCTCAATCTGCTTAAATCTATAAGATGCCCCAACGCCCATTCTAATAATTTTTCTCGAAAGCAAGAAAACACGGGACGTTAGAAGAGAGTGCCAAATAAACTTAGTAACGACTCTCCTAAGCTTAGGCTAAGTTACCTAAATATTTTCATCCCTTAGGACTAAGGTCCAGACATTAACCCCAGGTTCCACCACCACCTCCTCCTCTTCCGCCCTTCCTCTGCGCACTCAACCTCCAATCATCCTCAGTAGCAAATTTATTATACAGTGGCTGAATCCTCTCCGCCTTCTTCCTCTTGCTCAGCTTATCCGTCGGCGCGACCTTGAAGAACGTCGGCGCCGCCTCGACGAGCCACTTGGGCTCGATGCTCGTGGTGCAGTGCATGTACTCCTTGCTCGTGAGGATGAGCTCGTGGTAGATGACCCACTCGGCCTGCTTGCCGAAGAGCGCGGAGCTCGGGTGCAGATACACGGGGGTGCCCTCGATGAGGGTCTTGTAGCCCTCCTGGGGATCCTTGCGCGCCGCGTTGCGGAAGAAGCCTGCGCAGAGGGCCCGGCGGACCTTTTCGGTGTCGCGGCCGCAGGACTTGATCTTGTGTTTGTAGCGGTCCATGATCTTGACGATTTGATCCCGGACGTCCTTTGCGCGACGCATGGAACGCGCTTGGATGAAGTTCTCGAAACACCAGGGTGCTGAGTAACCGCTCTGCTTCCATGAGTTGTAGACGTTGAGAAAGGTTAGGTGGTCGCCGTGAGGGTCGTGGAACTTGGCCTTCTTTTGATCTGCTTGGGACTGCTTCTCTTTGGGGCGGTAAAAGACGGTTGGGATGTTAAGCATGGACACGATGCTGAGGACTTCATCCGCACATTCTAGATCAACAGCAGCAATAAGCACCTTGGCTAGGGAAGGTTCCATAGGGAAATCGGCCATCTTTCGCCCCAGTCGAGTGAGCAGACCTTCGTCGTCGAGGGCACTGAGGGCATATAGCTCCTCTAGTGCTGTAAGCATGGTGTTGATAGGGGGCGGGTCCATGAAGTCAAAGTGAAGCAAGTCGTTAATGCCCATTGCCTTGAGCATGAGGATTGTTGTGGATAAGTTCTGCCTTTGTATTTCAGGGATACTTGTCGGCAACATTTCAGACTGGTAGGCTGCCTCGGTGTATAAACGGAAGCACTTTCCAGGTCCAGTTCGACCTGCTCGACCTGCTCTTTGGTTTGCCTGGGCCTGAGAAATTGGTGTAACTACCAACGAGTCCATACCCAACTTGGGGTCGTAAGCGTTCTGCTTGACAAAGCCCGGGTCGACGACGTAGTAAATTTCGTCGATAGTAATGGAAGTCTCTGCAATATTTGTGGCGATGACAACCTTACGGCTGCCAGGGGGTGCAGGATCGAAAATTCGACTTTGCATTTCTGTCGGAAGTGAAGCGTAGACAGGAAGAATGATGAGGTCTGGCACATTAGGCCCTAAAGCTTTCATTCTCTCATACAAGACTTCGCAAGCCGTATCAATTTCCTCTTGACCTGTCAAGAAGAGAAGAATGTCGCCCTTGGGCTCGGTAATATGGATCTGCATGACTGTGACGAGAGCGGTATCCAGGTAATCTGACTCGGGTTCCTTTGAATAGAGGATTTCGACAGGGTATGTTCGACCGGGAATAGTAAAAATAGGACATTCGTTGAAGTACGCAGAGAATTTGTCTGCATCAAGAGTAGCTGAGGTGACAATGACCTTCATATCAGGGCGTCGCTTGAGAGCCTTCTTCAGCAAGGCAAACAGCACATCAGTGGCAATGGTACGTTCGTGAGCTTCGTCAAGCATGATACAGGAGTATCGCGACATGTCAGGATCCACGAGAATCTCACGTTGAAGCATACCATCTGTCATGTACTTGATCTTGGTTGAGGGACTGGTGCAGTCTTCAAATCGAATCGTATATCCGACCTCCTCACCAAGCTTGCATCCAACTTCTTCCGCTACTCGCTTGGCGACGGACATGGCAGCCACACGACGAGGTTGCGTACAGCCAATGATACCATCATTGGCAAAGCCAGCTTCAGCAAGATACTGCGTTAACTGGGTCGTCTTTCCTGATCCTGTTTCTCCGACTACAATCAAGATCTGGTTCTCGTGAACGGCCTTGATCAGTTGCTCCCGGAATGCATATACAGGAAGCGACTCTCGTTGTTCCTTGATGCTAAGGTTCGTGCGCTTGCCCAGGGACTGTCCCTTTGGAATGACTGCCTTTTTCCATTCTGGCACGTCTTCAGAGGGTTGGTTCTTCCTGGCATTCCTCAAATCGCTAGCAAACTTCCTCTTATCGGGATCAGCCATAGGGTCTTGCCATTGAGAAGACAGGTTCTCTTTGGGTTCGTCCTTCGCAGCCGCATCGGCTTCTTGTTGCTTGAGCTCCTTACGTTCCTTCGCCAAGTTGGTACCAGACATAGCGGCTCGATTCATAGAGCCTTCTGGGGCCTTGACAACGCGAATAGGTGATAATTCCAGGGACTGCTTGGTCTGTCCGGCCAAGAACGGCGGCTCCTCCTCGCGAACCTCAATATCGACATCCTCTTCAAGCTCAAGTTCGCCATCTCCGCGGAGAGTCGCGTTGTAGTCTTCTTCCAGGTCAGGGTAGTCTGAAGCCTTGGCCACTCCCGATGCGATCAACTGTCTGATCTCCCACCTTTCGGGAGAAGTCATTCTCTTCTTCTGTCGTCGTGGAGGCCCCAAGTTATCTCGAGGCATGCCGGTTGGTTCTGCAAACCCGTCTCTTGGACCTCCTCCCAGCGCTTCCATATTGGCACCAGTTGTCATTCGAGCTTGTGGTTCTAGATCCTCCCCAGTCGATTGATCAACATCCTTCATTGACAAGCCCACACGATCGCGGCCATTCTGATCCTTATCGAGACTTGTCACCTTGACCCAGACTTTTTGTCCATGAGACACCAAATCCGATGGATGGTTGACGCGCTGTCCAGCAGACATTCGGGAAACGTGTACTAAGCCATCGACTCTGCCTTTCACATTGTGCAGGTTAATAAAGGCGCCGAACTCCTTCAATCCCGTTACATGCCCTTCGTAAATCTTGTGCAATTGCGGTGTATCGTCAACTTCAGGAGCTGGAGCATTGCGGAATCGGTCGTCGTCATCGTCGCCTTGTCGCCGTCGCCCTCGTCGATCTTTGCGCGAATCGCGGTACCCGTCACGCCAATCTTCGTCGCCTCGCTCATGCGACCGCGAACGCGATCGGTATTTATCTCGTTTTCGTCGTTCTCCCGAGCGCGACCTTCTCCTCCTCCTTGACTCTTTGTAATCGTCGCGGGGGCTCCGACTTCGTTTTCTCGCGGACTTCTCCTTTTTCGCCTTCCCTTCGAGGCCCTCTAACAGTGCTAGTGTGTCGTCGAATGCGCCAGAACCATCGTCGCGCGCAGGCTCAGGCTCTTTATCTGGCAGTGCGAGGCCACTAAAGACCTTTTCCTTCTCTTCTAGGGTTCTCGAATGATGCTCTTCATGGTTGGCCTTGGCTTTTCCTTTTCCCTTAAACTGGGGGTGCAGAGCAAGCACTAAACGGTCGATACTCTCTATAAGGCTGAGAGGAATCGAGGGCAGGGCCTTTGCTAGATCATCGCGAAAGTTGTCGAAATTGCTGCTTTTGGTCCGTTTGTCGATTAGGAACTCGGCGACTGTTTTGTCATCTATGTTCATATGATTTTTCAGCTCGGAGGAGACCTTCGAAACGAGGGATAACAGCTCGAGATTCGCCAGGTCATCCATCTTGTTGTTGTGTTGGGTCGGAGCTGTAGCACCCAAGGTTGACGAACATGAAAATAAAAAATTGGATGAGTCAGCGAGCGACCTGGACAACCTCAGCCACAAGTACGAAAATACTTAGGTAAATTTATGATAGCCTTAGGCAATCCAAGCATAAGCTTAGGAGAGCCTTTGATTATTTTATTTACCTTTAGTAAGTGCGCCTTTGAGAGGAGAAGGTCTGGCCAAGTGTAGTAGATAAATTCCGGGGGAGGGAGGAGGGATTTATATAGGTAGATTCCGCTGCCTGGAAGTTTCAATAAAAACCTACATGCCGAAGCTTTCTGCTGCTTTAGGATTTTAATCTATAGATAAAAGGCTTCTGTTTAATACAGAGCATTTAGGGAGAGGTAAGAAAACCTCAGACTCTTATCCTGAGTAATAAAAAAACTTAGGCAATTTAGTCTAAGGTTAGGGGAGTCTTTACTAAGTTTATTCAACCTCTTCTAAAGTCTTATATTTTCTTGCTCCCTGCGGACTCGAGGAGAGGCTTGCTGAGAAAAGACAGTTGATCTTACTCGAGGACAGTTTATTCAATTTCAATCCAAACTTAAAAATACAAGTTATTCTTCTATTTACATCGCCTTCAGACTAGGCATCTGGAGTACAAACTGTCAATACACTGTCCAAAGCCGCGAGAATAACTCGGGCAGTAAAGGGAATAAAACAGAAAAATGTTATAGAGTGAGGAAAGCAGTAAAAAAGGATAGGAAAAAATCATTGCCTGGCAATATAGCGATGCTACATACTTGAAGTTTTGGTGATCTTGATGACCGCTAATAATTCTGTATCAAAAAACCAAAAAGTGTGGATAATGGTGGGTTCTAACCACCTACGTTGGACGAACAGGGAATCGAACCCTGGACCACTCCCAGATTATTCAGAAGGCCGAATTATGCTAAGGGAGTATTATACCACTAAACCATTCGCCCGATGACTGCGTAACTGTGTGAGAAAGCTGAGCGGAAGCTGCACCATGAGGGCACCCAGTTGTCTGAGGCTGTGCGTAGTGTTGAAGCCAGTTTCTCGTTTTAGTTGTGCGAGATAGGTACTTGACTTCGTAGTTGCTAGTGAGTAGTTGAATAAACTTACAGTTTAGCTTTACATAAGCGATTCAGCATCTGCGTCAGAGTTTTTGCGCTTCTGCCTGAAATCCATTCATGTCTTGACGAGAGTGTAAGTGGAATGACGTATGCGAGGCCATATCGTAGAATACCTTATTGTAAGAAGAGGCTGCACTTCTTGTTTCATTGTCTCTTCGAAGGCAATTCGATGAGATTATGGCAGCCAAACGACAGGCATGAGTCCTCAACTCAGTATCTCCAATCACTCCATTTCATGGCATGTCTCGTTGACTTGGCTGCCTCCAGCACTTTAACCTCAGTGATGACCCGATTCTGTGGCTGTCGGCGGGGTTCCAGTGACTGACGTCTCAACTACAACCAATCACGCACCCTCTTCCTCCCTGCGCGGTCCCTCTTACGCAAGCCCCTCCCCCGGAGACGCCACCCTCCAGGTGACCCAGCTTCTGTCTCGCATGGCGTAGCGCAGAACCTCGCAAGAACCCTTCGTCATCGTCAATCAGGTCACACGCTCTCTTTTCTTCCTCGCACCAAACAAGCCATACAAACAACCATCAATTCTTCAACTCAACCGCTTTCTCTTTCAAATCAAGAATTTTGAACGCTCCCTACTATACAACAATGTGTTCCGCCGACTTCTTCCTCGCTTTCCTCGCCATTCTCTTCCCCCCACTGCCCGGTAAGTCCACCAGTTTTCCCTGTCGCGCATCATCGCTAACATTGATTTAGTCTGGGTAAAGTGCGGTCTCTGCAGCGCCGATTCTCTCATTAACATCCTTCTCTGCTGTCTCGCCTATATCCCCGGCCTCATTCACGCATGGTACATCATCGCCAAATATCCTGAGCCGCCCTACGAGTACGAGTCCTTACCACAGGATCGTGAGGGTAACCGCGTTACCTACGTCTACGTTCAGTGCCCACCAGGCCCTCATCAGCACGGCCACGGGCACCCCCAGAACCAGCAGCCCAAGCCCCAGCCTCAACCTCATCATGGTAGTGCTAGCAACAACAATAACAGCCTGAACTATGGCACCCAGAACGCTGGTGGTTCTTCTCATCCTGCGCCCCAGCAGCATGGCGTGACAAGCAATGGCGAGGGTAGTTCTGAAAGCCAGGGCGTGCCACCTTCCTACGCCGACGTCGTCGCTGGAGACCACAAGATTCAGTCCAAGGATTAAATGCGCCTCGCATGTCTCTACGCGACACGGAAATAAGACACCGAGATGGCTTCGTCTATCTCTTGAAAATTCCAGCGACTTGTTACAATTTTGCGCAGCCGTCCACCACAACAAGCGGGTCCTTGAGGACTTTGGTGAGATGGCCGAGTTGGTTATGGCGCCAGGTTAAGGTTAACCTTAACACCAATTTCCTGGTGGAGCAATCCTCCTGGGTTCGAGTCCCAGTCTCATCAATGAGTTTCATTTTTTGCGCATTCTCACGATGTTCTTTTTGCTCCAAGTCTTGAGACGAAGGGATTATCGCTTGCTGAATCATGGGTGCTGCCAGGAAGAACTTAACTCTATTCAGGCGCCTGCGCATTCTCCACTTCACAATAATTAGGAGTTTTTGACCTTCGGATTTGGTTGGATTCAGGCGGTTCTAGTATAATGATTCAGTATGGGTAGTGGACGCATTTCGACTTGTTTGTGGTTAATTAGACTTACTTGCGTAGGCCTGAGCATTGAAGGCATGTTTCCAGGCTGTTCTACTAGGTATGAAGTTTTCTGGACACAGGTAGCTTATACAGACCTATTACATTTTCGTTCTATAAAAACATCACGCAAGTGACGAATTCTACCCGTTTACTTCAGTAGTTATATCACATGTGTGAGTGGTAAGGGTAGATGCTTATAACCTCGTTGCCTAATCCCGTATGCAAATATATATTGTACATCTAAATTCAGATCCTTTTAACGCCAAATCCGAGACCAGACGTCTAACAGAATGTCAGGTTGATAGCAACACTCCATGAACAAAGTAAAAGTTAAAGATCAATTGTCATCATGGACGCCTTGCACCGAGCCGCAGCGCAGCGCGGCTGTTTTCTACGTTTGATCATTTGATCTAATCCCCTTTCGATCCTTTAGCACATGGGTATCGAGCTCCATTTCCGTTCTAAGCACAATGCTTCTTTATATCCATCCCCATTTTAAACCGTTGGTTTTTGTCATGATCATAAAAGGTGTCAAATGTCTTTGCCCTTTGCTTTCCGTGAGACTTACGCCATCTCTTCGAAGATGCGTAAAAGACTCCTTACACCCGTCAAGGCGTTCTCGTCGGGTCCTTGGCCGGGGGTCCATTCGGCGTGGGCAAAGTCAATGAGTTTTAGGGAGTATATTTGTGGCAGGGACGTCTCGAGGTCCGAGTCTTCGTCCAGCTCGTCTTCGTCGTCCAGAGCGATGCCGCTATCAACCCTCTTGGTAGTTCGAGCTGCTTGGCCGATACCTGCCTCTGCGTCGATGAGTGCGTTGTTCTCTTCAATTGCACTCCGAAGGGCTTCGCCATCGCCCTCGAAGATGAATAGTAGTGAAGACGAGTACATTCGGCTTTCATGTCGTGAGAGGATGTCTTCGACCCTTTGGAGGTCTCGAATGAAGGCGGCGCAAACGGCCTTGCCGAGATCTGCATCGATGCCAGCGCTTTTGTTGAAGATGAATTTTCGGAACTGGTCGACGACGTTTTCTTGGGTGACTGTTGTTCGGCCATAATCCTTATCGTAGATCTTATAGTTTTCCTCGTCTAGTTCTGAAGCATCCTCTGATCCGCGGTAGACCCGCATTCCTGCTATCCGGAATCCCAAGCTACCGTGTGTCGTCTCGGCCGAGATCTTGTCGAAGCGCTGCTTTTTTTGCTGAGGTGCATCGTCGGCCCAGAGTCTTACTCCCAACTTGACATCGAGGATGTTGGGGCTCTTGAAACCAAAGGTAGCATTGTCCAGCACAACCGCTGTATCGGTCTTGATCTTGTTATCCTTGGCCGGGACCCAAGCGCCACCCTCTTTTTGTTGTGCCGCTGCTGTAGCATGAGCAACCTGTTCGGTCACCGAAGCCACAATCTCTTCCTTTGACGTCTTGAGATCTCCGGCATGGGAGATGACACCAGCAACAGCCTCGTCTATTGTCTTCTCAGTAGGATCGGTGAGTAGGAGGGATCCCATAAACAATGGCATTATATTGGCGAACTCGGGATGTCGTCGATTGGCAGACTGGTAGAAATCGATCTCGGACTGTGTGCAAGGCTTGATGAATAGTTCGCCATCGGGGGTACAAAGCGTGCCGGCACTTGAGTCATCGAAATTAGCATGATGTAGACGAAGCGCTGGGGTGGCATATTGTGACGCAAATATGCCAAGCCAGAGCGACAGAGGCACTCTCAAGGGAGAACAAATTACTCGGATGAGGAGCGCGTATGCAATGCGAAAATGATCGAGAGACTTACTGGCCGGCGACAGCGTAGTTGTAATCGCGAAGCTCTTTGCGATCAGGCATTTGTTTTGATCCCATCATAGTTGGTGGGATTGTGAGTGTGGCGGTGGGCTCGCGCCGGTCTTCGGTGTAACGGTCTCAAGGTGCTTGCTTGATGAAAAGAGAGAGGGAAAAAGGCAATCAATGTTGTGACAAAAGAAGCGATCAAGGTCCGGAAGCGACTGGCGAGGGAATGTTATAGAAATGACGAGGGGCGAGGGCGGTGAAGAAGCCTGTGGAGAGATGCGCAGTTGTTGAAAGGAATTGGACTTTGAAGCTGAAGGCTGGAGCAAGCGATGGATTCGAGGGCGTGGCTCAGTTCGCAGGGTTGAGCGAGTAGCGTAGCGTAGTGGCCAAGTCGAGTCCGGAGGGGTCAGCTCAGCGCAAGGCGAAGCGTTTATAGGGACCCAGTGGGTTAAGTAGATTTGATTTGAGTGGAGCGCCAAGTGAGGCAAGTTTTGAGGGGAAGAAAAAAAGCTAGAAAATGGCCACTAAAGGGAGGATAGATATATAAATAGGGAATAAAAGAGATTCTTGATTTCGGGGTCAAGCACGATGAGGTCTTCCAAGAAATTCAGGGGTGCAGAAAGCGAGAATTCAAGGAGGGAGAGAAGAAAAAGAACTGATCAGCACAGGATCAACCCCCAGTCTTGTCTGTCTTGGTCAAGGTGCGACACGTCAAGGCACAAGGAGACGAGTCTGTTCAGAGGGGACGGTTCCGCTTCGTCCGCAGATACAAGGGCGCTTGTAAGTACTGTGCTTGCTGTTTCTTGGGTTGGAGTAGAATAAAATAAAATACAAATGGAGAGATCCGAGTGGCGATGTTTGTATGTGATTTTTGTACGTAGTCTCCAAGCCTTCTTCCTTGGTCAGCGTTTGTGGCGGATGTGACGGACCAGTGGGAAATTGGAGGATGATGTGAGGCCAACGACGATATTTCTCTGACAAGAGCCAGTCAGATGAGAATTGCGATGTACGAGATTGATGGTAAATCGTCATTAGATGGGCATTTCACGGGCTGTTTATACAGTATTTCTACATAGTAGTAGCCGTGAATCACAGAGCGGAACGAACTAGTGACTAGGCAACTCCAACAACAACTTACTCAAAGTCCTAGGCATTACACAGCCAACAGACAGACAACAAGGTACAGACAGTACAGCCCGTGAATCGCAAAACATTTCCCCTCAAAGCGATAGCGAGACGAGCCCCGAATAACGAAGGCGATCCATCTCCAAGCCCCTCATCTCAGCGGCAATACCAGCGAGTCAACGACCAAACAACAGCGAGAAGTGAGCCCTGTCAAGCGCTCTGCCTCGCTGAGCCACAGCCAACAAGAGCAGGGGTCCAATTCCATTGGCGCTGGGCATACTCATACTCTCTGTCTCTGTTTGTATTTTGGCATCTTTTTGTCGGTCATTTCCAAGAATCGACATGGCTTTGTCTCACTGTCCAACGTTTTGCTGGTTACACGTCGCAACGACCTGGGTTAGTTTCTATCATCAGGCCCAACCGGGGTGTTTACGATATGCAAGGAACACAGGGTTTTGGGATCACGGATTTGTCCATGTGCTGCGTGTGTTTGCTTTGCTGGCGTGGACATGAGCGGCGATCTTGCTGTAAACTTGCGATCTGACTTAGACGAGTGTTTGCTAAGAATGACACGAGATTCGTCATTTCTTGGGTACAAACAATGTATTGATTCGTAGGTGAAGCGGATTATCGAGCCTGAGGCAGAGACAAACGCGGAACGGAAGAGAAATCATGTCTGTAGCCTGCTAACATCCATCCATGTATGTATCATGCATGTACGTAGATGAAGCCTCAGCGCCTCAACTGATACTCGAGTTGGCCTTGTATCTCAACCCCATACACTACCTACCTTATGCAGTCCAAGCTCAATCGGACTCTTTACACATCGGTTGAAACACAAAAATACAACAATACTACACAAACATTCAAGTGGTACAACCCCAAAACACCACACATATAGTCTCACTATCACACCCTATCAGCTACACCCGTTCAGCTTTAGCCAAAAGCCGCCTGGTGACCTCTATCAACTGACCCCCAGAGCCAATGACAACCCCCACGAATCAAATCAAGATGCCTGTGCCTTTTTCTCTTAAATCCCTCTCTTGTGTTGTCGACACCCTTTTTCTTGACCGGGATGGGCCGGGCCGTATTTACTGGCGTGGATTTGGTTGGTGCAAGCACTAGGGTATCGTGAAAGCCTTGCTTTCAGCCCAGCTGTGATAGGCATTTTGTCTTGAGGGGTTTCTTGGGAATGGATGATAGGCTTTATGCTAGTCTGATCGGTGTTGTATTCGCATAGTACTCTAAGTCGTTGAAGTCGATACGTGCGTCAAAGCTAGGCGCAAAAAACCAGGCTGAATCCTGCCACACACATGAGTCGGATATTGCATGACTGTGCTCTACCTTTATCCTACACTAATTGTATGCTTGTAAACCTACTTAACTGAAAGCATACTCCTCAAGGGAATCTGGGACTCTGAGCGCAAGGTCAGCTGGATCAAATATGTTGGAGCGACTTTGAGTAAACTAGATGTCTTGTTGATGTTCTTTGATCTTGAGAACTTAGCTGTACCTTCATCACTTACTCACCTCCAAGAATTTTATCTATCATCTAGAGACAAGCAGGAGCATTTGGCCTTGACAATCTGCCGCCTGACATTGTGTTTTCATCAACTCAATAATTCATCATGAGAAGGACAAGATAAACATACCTTAGTATTTAAGGAGTTAGTTGACCTGCGTTATGAACACCAATAGAGCTTGGAGCTTTAGTCGACTAGTTGATTGTAAACTAAAAGTTGCAAAGCCCTCTCCCTTAGAACACTTGGCATAGTATACCTTTAGTTCATATCAGTAGGTACGTTTGGAATCAACAGTCCGAGCATCAAGGCAACGCGCAGCTCTGAGGCAGCTTGCCGTCTCCTTAGTACTTAACACATCCGCCCATGCTTGAGCCAAACAGCGGTTAACATCTAACAACTAAACTGCCATGTTTTCAGGTGGTAGTCTTCAGTCCGTTCCTTCATATACTCCTTGTTATAAATGCCCTTTGCTGTCTCTAAGCCATCTTGGTTCCAAGAGAAGACGCTTGCAAATACTGATGCCAGTATAGGTTCCCCTTTACCAACTAAAAGACTTGACACTGCCAGCCAGCTGCTCAGAATCTATTCATCCCATCTTTAGGTAGGTAGATCTGGCTACATTCGTCGCGTGTTCATCTGGCCTATGAATCAGAGGGTTACTGACTACCTATATAAACCTCAGAACTCCTCATCCCCAAATCTAAATCTTCCTCTTCTCATCTTCATCAACAACTACTATGGCCGAAGACTCGAAGCCTCAGATCGAGGAGCCCCAGGCGCCCTTGGCTCTGCCAGAGTCCCTCCAGGGCATCGCCAAGCCGAGCCGCAAGAGAAGACCCAAGACCCTCGCCAACCGTGGTCCTACAGCGCTTCCAAAGAATCGTGGAAGTGGTTTCGAGGAGTACTTCGCCGATCCGCCTCTGACCCCCGTCGAGGCCACAGAGGAGAAGAATGAGATCTACTCCCCAGACCTCCCTTTTGCTGAGTACGACCGTTATGTCTCTAAGTAAGCATCAGTGCTAACATCTACAGGCGCATGCAATCTTGCATCCAGCGTTTCCGCTCCCGACGTCGTCTCCAGGGCGACCGCGGTCTCTACTTCAACGAGTATCTCTTCCTCGGCGGCGTCGACACCTCGCCCAACACCTTCGGCGGTCTCAGCCAGCAAGAGCTAAAGGAGCTGACTCCCGCCCAGCGCCGGGAGGCAACTGCCACAGACATCATCTGGGCCAGCTCTCAGGGTGGCGACAAGTTCTATGATGGCGATGACAAGAAGTGGACTGTCGATTTCGCTGCTGTCGTTGCGGGCTTCTTCTCCGTCAGTCTCGTCCACCTGACCTCCTTTGAGCCCAAGAGAATGGAGGAGGGTGTCGACACGATTAAGAACTTTCTTCGATACGTTCTCCAGCACGATGTCTGCCCTGAGTATGAGGACAGTGTCAATGAGGCTCTCGAGGTGTGCAAGACTGCGAGCGTCGAGTGGTCCATGATCCGACAGCTCATGGCTGATCTCCCCGGCTACTTCACCCTCGCCTGCTCAGAGCTTTTCCACCAGGGATGTACCGAGGAGCATTGGTCATTCCAGACTTTCAAGCGGCCCAAGAATTTCGATCCCAAGGCTGTCTTCTTCGCGGCTTTTGCTCTCATGGACGAACCTGAGCTCTTCGAAAAGCTGTCTCTCAAGGAGCCCAGCTTCTCCTGTACGTTCACCTGCACTCTTGAGTTGGTTGAAGTCATCCGCCCTGAGGAGGATATCGTCAAGCGATTCAACTCTCTCGTCATCGGCGACAAAGCAGCGAACCATGTTCCTGTTGGAAAAGCTATCTTCAAACAAGGCTACATCCAAGATGACTGGGAGAATCCATGGGCTGGTGAATGGCCTGTCAAGGAGGATACCATCACTCTTTTCTTCGACGATGCGCTTCTGGCAAACATGATGCCGGGGTTGAGGATGGTTGCATCTATCACCGAATTGGATGCAGGACTACGATTCCTCAAATCAGTCGAGATGATTGTCCCGTCGTTTTTCATCTTTCTGCCTCAGGAATTGATGCGCCACTACAAGGAGCCCAGAGTCGATGATCGCGCTGCTCCCTCCACCCGAGATGGGCAGAAGGAAAAGGGTCTTGAGGAGGACGAATACTGAAGGGAATTAAAAGTTGGTCAAATGGTTGAATGTTGAAATGATAGCTACAGGGTAGATTGAAAGGTAGCAAATAGCTCTACGAGATTAGTCGACAGAATTAATTCACACTCAACATTGCTTTTCCTCAGCGAGCAGGAATATATGAAGACTTTAGAAGATGTTGCTGAAATAAACTTAGTAAAGACTCCCCTAAACCTACACTAAATTGCCTAAGTATTATTATTACTTAGGATCGAGGTCTCATGTTTTCTTGCCCCACGCTGCTTGTCTGCACTGGTATTTATGTCACGTAACTGCTGCTCCAACTTTATCTCATCCTTGTATCGAGCTTCTGGAAAGCTTCCAAGAGCCCCACGCACAGACACCTTTGATCGCGACGACATTTCTCTTCCATCAAAGTCGATGTAGCGACAATGTCAATTCCAGGCCTGGGCCAGATTCCCACACAGGTAATCCTCTATCATCACCACTAAATAGCCCTCACTGACATTTATCACAGCCCACCGCCTCGAGCACCCGCGTCATCACCCTCCGACCAGCCTGCGAATGGCGCTTCCAAGTCTCCTCCCCCGTAATCGTCAAGCTCCTCGCCGGCACAGCAGAGAAAGACGGCGTCGAACTAGGCCCTAAGAACGCTTACACCTTCGCGGGCATCAAGTCAAAGATACTAACGTGGCACGGATGCGAGCTCGAGATCGATGGCCCATGCGATGTTGACTCCGTGGCGGAATATGCGAATCCGACTGATAACCCGGCGAATGTACATGTGAATCTCCATGGACAGCTTAACGATATGCGACAAAAGGCGGCGAGGGAGGGGAGAGAGGGACCGAGGGTGTTGATCGTTGGACCAGCGGACGTGGGAAAGACAACGGTTGCGAGGACGTTGGCGAGTTATGCAACGAGACAAGGCTACCAACCTCTAGTGGTGAACGCGAACCCTAAAGAAGGAATGCTCAGTTTGCCGGGAACACTGAGTGCAAGCGTTCTCGCGACTGTCATGGACATTGAGGCCGTGGACGGCTGGGGTAGCACGCCTACCAGCGGCCCAAGCAGTGTGCCCGTGAAGCTGCCTCTGGTATTTTACTACGGACGAGCCTCACCTGATGAAGATCCTGATTTTTACCGCGAACTCATGAGTAAACTTGCTGGAAGCGTGAGTGCACGCTTAAGTGAGGATGAGGACGTCAAGAGCTCAGGTGTTATCATTGATGGAATGGGTCTTCCTGAGCAGAGCAAAGATGGGTATGAGCTCGTCGCACACATCGTCGATGAGTTTTCCGGTACGTCTGACTCCAGTGCTGATAGGAAACAAGCTAACGAAAACAGTTAACGTCATTATTGTGATTGGCTCAACAAGTATCACCGCCGAGCTATCTAAACGATTCAGCAACGAGCGAACAAGTCTTGGAGAACCCATCAGCATTGTTCCCATCGACAAGTCCGACGGCGTCGTTGTTCGAGACGAGGCATCCCTACAGCATGTAAGAGAAGCAGCTATCAAGGAGTATTTCTTCGGCGACTCCAAGCGCACCCTCAGCCCCCTGATCCAGCAAGTCGATTTCGACAGCGTGATTGTGTATCACAACTCCGACGGTACATAACCCCCCGCCAAGCATTCTACAACCGGTTTTTACTGACTCACTATGCTAGAACATTCTACCAGCCAGGGTGTCACACGAGAGGACCCCTCAACGCCGATGCAGCACTGGACGTTTGCCATTATGCACGCAACACCTAAGGAGTCGCCCGATACGGTCCGCGCTGCAAGTGTTATGGGCTTCTTGTACGTGTCGGATGTGGATGAGGAGCGTCGTAAGATCAAGCTCCTTTCGCCGGTGAGCGGGCGGTTGGGTGACCAGCCGCTTGTGTGGGGGAAGTGGCCGGAGCCGTTTATTAACCTACTCGGATAAGGGAGGTTCTGCGTCTTGGCAGGGAGTGAGAGATGGTACTGGATCTGGTCTACGGATAAGTACATGTTTTGGTCCGTACGGAGTAGGGTTGATAGTCAATGCTAGAGCAAACTTTTAGCCAAATTGTGTTTGCGTTAACGTCAAGGCTGATTGTATAGGCCGTGAATCTATAAGCCCGAGTTTGTCAGGGAGGGCGTGAAATCGATGTTCCCTTTCAGAGACACAACCGCCCCTGCGAGCGTGGACTGTCTTCCAAACAAGACCTGCACTGTATCCGTACAAGTACGACTTGTATCCGAAGTTGTGCCTCCCGTGCAAGTCAGTATCCGGTATCTCCTAGTTTGGCAAGTCTTGTCTCATCGCAACACAGATGTCATCAGAGAACCCTAAATATCCCGAAATCTTACACTCATCTTACCTTTCTCGTAGACGTTTTGCTACATCCATGGTGTTAACGCCTATGCGAATACCCCATACCCCGCATCGTTTATCATAAATGGAGTCTTGTTGAAAAAGCCAAGAAGGTGGATGAGACGCTGTAAACAGGGAGTCTATCTTCATTTCACATCGTAGTGGCATGATGTTCAAGACACAGGGCTAGCCTGTCGTTGAGAAGCGGAGATACGAGCAGTCATCTTCGGCGAGCGAGTTGTTTTGAGAAGCTGTACAGGGTCTTTGGAAGTTGATATCCGGGGAAGTTCGATGTCTGGACCCTCATCAAAGCTTGGTTTAAGCTTGTTCCCCAGATTCGCCCCGTTCAACTCTATTCAAGCGCTAGGGTTATCCTTATCGAAAAGTGCCATTGGCCAATGCTGATCTCATGCGGAGTAGTCGATCAAACGTAGCTATCGTGCTGTAATGTCTGAGCCGTTCGTTCTCCGTCTCGGCCGTCGGTGGACGTGGCTTACATCCCGGTGCACGGCCGGTCCGGAGTCTAAAAGACGGCGCCGAGTGAGCGGCACTTGCTTGTGACATTCACACAGTGAAATGATTCCTTGGCTGTAGATCAAAACGAGCCGTATCCACTAGCAGCAAGGTTACGTGGCTGTGTAGTGCCCTTGCTGTTTAGAATACCTGATTCGCGCAATGACGGCTGAGCATAGTCGATGAAGTCAGAGCCTGTGGCAGAACCTGGAACCTCTGAACCACTGCAGAGCAGCACCGTCATGTTCTAGACCAAAAATCAAGAGGGTTGGGGTCGTTTCAGGCGGTTTTGAGAGGAGATCCCTGGCCAGGCTTGCAACCCAATTGTTAAGCTTAAATCTTAGCGTAATTCTGGAGCGAGAGCCGCCAAAACAAGGCCGTTCCCCAGATGGCCTTGGCCGTAAACGGGTGGCAGGGTGAATGAAGACTCAATGTGGTCATTGGAGGACAAAACAAGCATGACGAGCAACACAATGCAACGATGCAGGTTTCCATAAAAAGAAGCCAGCAAGAGTAGTGACATTCATCACCATCATTGCCAAGCAAAGCCAAACTTGGCTCGTCGTAGCAGGTGATTAAGAAGAGAATTGTCTTGGCCGAGGCGAAGCAAAAGCAATGCAGTATTGGTCAAATGTCGTCGTATGCCAAGCCCAAGCCATGCCAAGTTCAAACAAGCATTCTCTCATTTAGAGAAGAAGTGGTGACAATGAGACGAGGCGAGGATCAATGGTGAATTGTGATTGGTCGCTCAATGACTGATTGGTACATCGGCTAACCATGTGGATATTGTTAACTTGATGTCGAGGCGGATAAGTTATCGCCTGCTGACGACAGACGCTAATGGACAGTGATTGTGAATGATTCTGGCACAGTAATGGATATTGATCCAGGCAGATGATGTTTGCGTTGCCATTGAGACTGTACTGTAGCTTGTGTCGTATTGTGTTCTGTTGTCCGAGGTATTGTCCAATGGATGTGAAGCTTTTGATGGCGTTTCCAACTCTTTTCCTCTCCTTCAAACGCCGACATTAATAAATCGCACAACTTTGATGAATACTAAACCGTCGGTTGCTCGCAGATGGCGATTCAACCAAAAAGAAAAGAGAAACAATTGTCCAAGGACAGCAATTGCTGATCCGACCGACGGGCGTAGGTATTGGATCCCCTGCAACCCCTCGTGACCTTGGCAGGATAAGCTTTGATTCGTCTGTATCCCACGCGATACTGCACGCCAAGAGGAGTACTTGGGAGTACATTGTGCGTCTTTGTTGGCATGGGAGAACAACGTGTCTCGAGCAAGTCTTTTGCTCTAATGGCGCCTAAGAGGCCGTTCTGGTTCCACCAAACCTAATCTCGACGATCTTCTTGGATAAGATGGATGAAGCTTGTTGGACAATGCTTCAACTGGCATTGCAGTGAATGAATGGTGAAGCGTTTGGTCTCGCTACAACTAAATCTGAGGGAATCTTGTTGACAGTATTCCACTCAATGGCTGGAAACGATACTGTCGTCTCTCTAATGCTCTGACAATGGATCTTAGTACCTGGTAGTACCATTGGATGCGCCGACGGAGCACAGTGTGTACTAGACTGCGGGGCAGCACAGCACATGCATGGATGCGTGAGTGTGTAAGTGGGAAGCTCTCACACTCCCGTGCTATTCACTTTCTTTCCTTTCCTCTATTGGACTGGATTGGATCGGATCTGAGTCTCTAGGGATGGGACATGGGAGAGTGAGGTTTGGGATAGGTACCCGTCTCCCACTTAGACGAACCTACCTCCTACAGAGCCTCGCTCGCTTCTAACCTCGTTGTTGCCGACATCTGTCCGGTCCATCCTATCCTGGTTCCCTCCTACCTTGGATTGTAGATAAAAGCTGCCACCCTCTCAACATCTTTCCACGACTTTTTCCTCTCTTCTCTACCCAGATATCGTGCTTCACGCGATCTCTTCCCTAGATATCACTTCAACTCTCTTTTCAAGTTTACTCAGAAAACCTCCCGCCTCATCCTCTGCGGCCGGCCCAAGAAACATCTTATCTTAGCTCAGCTCCCCTCCAGCTTTCGCTTATACCAACACCCATTCGATGGGAGAAACCGAATCCAAATCCGCGAATGGTGCCCTTCACGCCACTTCCACGTCGGACTCGTCGACCGTCGCAACCGGTCAGGACGACCAACCCCCTATAGCGGAACCCCCAGACCTACTAGCCATAGAGAAGCCGATTCTTCCCCATACGCTCTCCGCTCATCGCGTCGCCAGAGACCTCAAGTCCGACGTCGACGATGGTTTGAGTAGCGAAGAGGCTGCTGCCCGCCTTGCGCGGGACGGCCCTAATTCTATCAAAGGCGCCAAGGGCATCTCCCTGTACGAGATCTTCATACAGCAGATTGCCAATGCCCTGACTGTCGTCCTCATCGCCGTGACCGCTCTGTCCTTTGCTATCTCGGACTATATTGAGGGTGGTGTCGTCGCCGCCGTCATTGTCCTCAACATCGTTGTCGGGTATGTCTTTGCTGCGTCACTCACTCGCCCAGCCAAAATCTGCTGGTCAAGTCTTGTCGCTTGCTGCTGCTGCAACTCCCCACATTGTTGCTGCACTCACTTTGCTACACATACCTTCTTCTCGTTCCTGTTCCTGTTCCTGTTCCTTGTTCCTGCTGCCATACGGTGAAGCCTGTGATTTTGCCATGCGTAAGGCCAGAAGCCCCAAGCACTGAGGCCGAATCCTGTGCCATACCCTGAAGCTGACAGTCCGAATCACATCTAGCCGTACTCATTAATCTCCTCTCCATGCTAACATTATACCCGCTAGATTGATCCAGGACTACCGCGCTGAGCAGACCATCCAGTCGCTCTATGCCCTGTCCACCCCTAAATGCAAGGTCATCCGAGATGGACACAGTGAAACTGTCAAGGCCGAAACCCTCGTCAAGGGAGACATAGTCTCTCTCGCAACTGGCGATGTTGTTCCTGCTGATCTGCGCCTGATTCAAGGTATCAACGTTTCTACCGATGAGGCACTTCTCACTGGTGAATCTATCGCCATCAGCAAGAAGCCTGATGTCGTATTCACCGACCCCGATATGCCCATGGGTGATCGTGTTAACCTGGCCTATTCCGGAAGCTCTGTCACTAGAGGGCGAGCCACCGGTATTGTCATTGCTACTGGTATGGAAACAGAGGTCGGCCAAATCGCCGAACTCCTGCGCAAGACTAAGAACGACGACACCGAAAGGACTCCCGTCGGTCGCGCAGTTTGGAAGTCCTACCAGTTCTGTCGCAGAATCCTTGGCCTCGAGGGAACCCCTCTCCAGGTCACCCTCAGCAAGTTCGCCCTGTTGCTTTTCGCCTTCGCCATTATCCTGGTCATCATCGTCTTTTCCGCCAGCCTGTGGAAAATCACCGATGAAGTCCTTCTGTACGGTATCTGCGTCGGCGTGGCTGTTATCCCCGAGTCTCTCCTCGCAGTTTTGACAGTTACAATGGCCGTTGCCACCAAGGCAATGGTCCGCGGAAATGTCATTGTTCGTCAGATGCCTTCTCTTGAAGCCGTTGGCGGTGTTACCAACATCTGCTCGGACAAGACTGGTACCCTGACTCAAGGACGAATGATTACCCGAAAGGTTTGGCTCCGTGGCGATCTTGCCGGAACTGTTGAGGGCACCGCCAACCCCTACGACCCTTACAGCGGAACTGTCAAGTGGTCTGCTGACCTGGCTGGAAGCTGCCTGAACACTTTCCTCAAGGTTCTTACTCTTTGCAACAACGCCACAGTCAGCGACGGCAAGAAAGAGCCCGAGACGGACTCTAGCAGCATCATCACTTCCGAAGATGCTGAGTGGAAGGCCATTGGTGAGCCTACTGAGATTGCTCTCAAGGTCTTCGCTATGAGATTCGGCCGTAGCGTTTCCGGGGGTGACACCCTGGTGGCCGAACATCCTTTCGATTCTTCCTGCAAGCTCATGAGCGTTGTTTACGGTAATGAGATCGAACAGACTCGACACGTCTATACCAAGGGCGCTGTTGAGGTCCTTCTCACCAAGCTTACTGAGACTGGAGAGTTTAAAAAGGAAATCCTTGCTAAAGCTGAAGAACTTGCCGGCCAAGGTTTGCGAGTGCTCTGTATCGCAACCAAGCCTATGAATGGCGACGTTCAGGATTGCCATGATCGTGTCAAGGTTGAGAGTGAGCTTCAGTTTGTCGGTCTGGCTGGTCTCTATGACCCTCCTCGCCCTGAGACTGCTGGCGCTGTTGAACAATGTCGCGCCGCCGGTGTTACTGTTCACATGGTTACTGGCGACCACATCAAGACCGCCACAGCCATTGCCTACGAAGTTGGTATTCTCAACAAGAACGTTCCCCTCAAGTCCAACACCGTCATGGCAGCTGCCGACTTTGGTGCCCTTAGCGACGCTGAGATTGACTGCCTGGACGAACTCCCCGTGGTTCTCGCTCGCTGTAGCCCTCTGACCAAGGTTCGCATGATCGAAGCCCTCCATCGCCGCAAAGCATTCTGCATCATGACTGGTGACGGTGTCAACGACTCGCCTGCTCTTAAACAAGCTGATGTCGGTATTGCCATGGGAGACCGTGGTAGCGACGTCGCCAAAGAGGCGGCTGACATGGTTCTCACTGATGACAACTTTGCCTCGATCGTTACTGGTATCCAGGAAGGTCGGCGACTTGCTGACAATATCCAGAAGGTATGTTTTTGCTCTTCTTGCTTGTTGACATGATGCTGATTGGTACAGTTCCTTCTTCATCTTCTGACATCCAATTTGGCTCAAGTCATTCTCCTTCTTATTGGTCTTGCCTTCAAGGATGTGAATGGTAACGCCGTTTTCCCCTTGTCCCCCTTGGAAATCCTTTGGGCCAATCTGGTTACCTCGTCGCCTCTGGCTCTGGGTCTTGGTCTCGAGGAAGCCTCTCCTGATATCCTCCGACGACCTCCCCGCAGCTTGCGCAGCGGAGTATTTACCCTTGACCTCGTTCGCGATCAGCTTTTCTATGGACTCGCCTCGGGTTCCCTCTGTCTGTGTGCTTTTATGCTTGTCAACTATGCTTCATCTGGCCAAGGTTATTACCTAATGGCGGAAGGCTGCAACGAGAGCGGACACGATGAGTGTGATCTTGTTTATCGCGCTCGTGCCACGACCTTCTCCACCTTGGCTTTCCTGTTGCTTGTTACAGCTTGGGAGGTGAAGCACTTCCACCGCAGTCTCTTCAACATGGACGAGCGTGCCACTGGCCCCTTCTCTGTATTCAAGACCATCTACCACAACAAGTTCCTCTTCTGGTCCGTTGTTGCCGGTTTTGTCATGATCTTCCCTATCGTGTATATTCCCTACCTCAACACCGAGGTGTTCAAGCACAAGGGTCTTTCATGGGAGTGGGGTGTCGTCGCGGGCTGTGTTGTTGTTTATATCGCTCTTATTGAGATGTGGAAGGCTTGCAAGAGACGGCTCAAGCTGGGTCTTGACTCGCACCCTGTCACCCAGGGCCAGGCTCAAGTCTAAGTTCAGGAGGCGAACTATTTAAATCGGTGAGACAAAAGGTGGGCTGGCAGTCGTAGTGCGGGAAGTTAGTCGTGAGGGATGGGGGACAGGTTTTGGGATATTTGCACGGTTATCAGAATGTTTTGGTATTATACTTATTGCTATTATCCTCTAGTCAATACATTTCCTGTCGAAAAATTCCCTATGCAACGCTATGTGATTAAAACTGTCTATTTGATTGATCGAAAACTTTTCGTGAGAGTCCCGGAATCTCTGCACAGTCGGCGATGCTGTGAGGCCAAGGGTACTCCAGTCGTGATGATGGTGCCGGCACCGGAATGGTCGGTCTGTTCTAGTTGGACACGACCCCGTTTGGTGAAGTATTCATAAATGTCATATCTGCATTTACTCATCCTTGGACTTCTTGACGGGGTTTCCATCCTTGTCCACCAAGCCCTTCTCACGCATGACTCGGAGGGCCTCGTGAATAGGGTCCAGCTCGGGCATGGGAGCACGGTGAGAGTCCCAGTAGTTGTCGGCCCATGTGAAGTATTGGCCGTAGTTGCAGGTGAAGAACATGTGATGGAGAGTGTGGTGGGCAGGGCTGTTGATGAACTTTTCGAGCCAATGGCCGGTAATCATGTCGCCGTCGTGAATAAGGATGGTCCAGATCTGAACGCAGACGAAGAGGAACATGTAGAGGTGCTTCTGCATGGGGCAGATGTAGACAAAGACACTGTTGCTGTTAGTACGAGGCTAATTGCGGCGCAGAAGTCGTTACTTACTGGTAAGGGAGGGATTGGAGGTATCCGTCGACAGGGTGGAAAGCAATGGCAGCCCAGGGGGTGGGAACTGAAGCTCTTGTTAGCGCGGCGTTTGATGCAAGAGAGAGTTTGACTTACTGATCCACTTGTGGTGAGGCTTGTGAACATACTTGTAGATACTGGGATGGTGCTCAAGGCGATGAATCCAGTAAATGCCAAGGTCGTTAAAGACCATGTAGAGGGCGGTAGACACGGCCAGCCACCACCAGCCATACTCGTCAATTCGGGTGTACAGCAGACTGTGACCGCGGACTTCTCCAAGGAAGAAAGGGAGTGTAAGAAGATCGATGATAGGGATGGCGAAGAAACTAGACTGGATCTCGAGCTTGATCTGGTTCTTGAGGAATCGAGGGTGATATTCGAGACGGCGATCAAAAACGAAGTAGTATGAAAGGGCGGCGGAAATAACATAGATGAAGGCGGCGCCGAAGCCAGCGATCAAGAGAATCGAAGCGCTCTGGCGGTAGATGTCGTCGCGCGGTAGTGACGAGCCAAAGTTGAGGGAGTACTCATCGTCAAAGTTCGTGGAAGACGAGGCGTAGTTTGTTGAGTTTCCGTATGCCTTTGTTGATGATTGGAGCTGCTGTTGGGGGAAAAGGTATGCGTATCCGTAATCGAAGACATACGGGTCGAGGAGCTCGAGTATAGCGTCCATGGTGAAGCGAATTGGAAGTGAATCTACAGTGCCAGAGAAGAAAAGACGAAGATGCAGGAGAGAGAAGAAAGATTGATAAGAACAAACGGGAACTGAGATCATGCGATTTTCACATCATTATTAAGATTGAGCTCCGCTGAAATCTTGCCTCCAGCGGTGTCTTTCCCTCTCGGAGCCGGGGGTGTTTGGATGCCGCAAAAGGACCCAATTCCAAGGGTTAATTTCAATGAATGGCGTAGTACCCACAGGGGTCCCACGCCGCTGTAAGTGAAGGGGGGGGCTCGCTAGGCCGTTGTACCTGGATTTGCACATCTTGATCTTATCGTGATTGGAGCGGGGACACACCCAATTCCCGAATTTTCTCTTATTTTTTTCTTCTTCTTTCTGGAACAGAAAACGAATACGAACTAGAGAACGGTGCGCTATGTACTACCCACACTAAAAAGCACAGATTGGCGAATCATGCAACACGGATGTTGGGCTGCCGGATCATGCTATCTTCGACCTCGCGTATCCCTCTGTACTTGTCCTCGATGTCGATAACTCCGTCTGTATATCCGATCGCCCTTTCGTGCTCCGCGATCTTATGCGCCCATTCCCCGTTGTCGACCGTCCATGTCCCCAGCGACTCGAAGCCGTGCTTTCTGTAGAGGCCGTGGCCCTCGACGGAGGATACGATCAGCGTTGGGGCATTAGCGGCGTCGGCTTTCTCGGTGACGGATTGGAGGAGTTGGCCGCCGATGCCTTTCCGTTGATGGTCTGGGTGGACCATGAGATGCATCACTTCTACGCCGCATTAGACGGAAGCCACTTTGATACATACGATTAAAAAAAACACATTAAAGAAGACTTACCAAAATGATCTTTCCCATCAACGGCTTTTTCTTTAGATGCGTCAATCTCTTCACTCCTCTTATTAAACCAATCCCATAACTCCTCCATGTGTTTTTTGACCGTCCATTCTGACGCGGGGGTTTTCGCGTTCGAGTTCGGCTTTATGTCTTTGAATACTTCTTTGTAGCGCACAAACCCGACTATCTCCCCCGCCTGCTCAGCGACGAAGAAGTGCTGCTGCCCCGGATTCTGCAGGGCGTTTCTTGTGGCGAGAGGGATTAGATCGCGGGGATGGAGCTGGAAGAAAGCGGCATAGAAGTCGTGGTAGAATTGTAGTGCTTCGTAGTGGATGTTTGCGATTGAGTCGCTGTCGTCGATTGTGGCGGGGCGGATTGTTATAGATGACATTGTGTTTGTAATTTTCTACTATGAGTTTAGGTTTCTGGATGAGTTATTGTCAAGGTCTTGGCTTAGTTTTTATACGTTTATTTTGGAGATGGTGATCGATGAGGCGATTGGGAGAGGGGTTTGTATGATTCCGAATGAGGAAGCTGGTGTTTTGGTTCGTCTTTGATCACTCCGTGTGAGTCAGCCGGCGACAATCCTTTGATAGCGAATCTCGAGAAGGATTTTCGATACAGTAGCTTCAGATTTTAGTGTTGATCTCCTATACCAATTGAAAAGTTACGGGTTGGTCAACGGTCTGGCAGGTTAGTGACTTTTACGTTTCCTCATTGGTTCCAGAACGGTTATGATGGTCGTGCTCACTGCATGAGGCTCGGTTACATGAAGCTTAGTTCTCAGTCATCTACCACGAGCTCATCTTCACGAGCAAGGAGTACATGCACTGCACCACGAGCATGAATTCGGTTTTCTATTCCTCGAACTCATGAGCTTTTTCTTGAGATATCTCCTGACAGTGAGCCCTCGTCTACGGAACAGTAAAGTTGTAACGTTGGCATATTATACTCACGAGCTTGATGTCTGTTAGTCATGGGTTGGCGCGTCGGAAACTACTATATTATGAGCCATGATGAAATGTGGCTACTGAACCCATCCTAAATTCTTCTGATGGACAATTATTCTTGCCACTTAAGCTTGAGATCTGAAGTTTTCTTGCTTCCCCTGGCTTCAAAGGCTATTTATCCATCGTTTACGAACTTTGTGTTTGATCGTCACTGTCCAGATTACCTTCTAACTTAGTGTGCAGAGACGCCTGTGACCAATACCTAGTACTAAACTTCGTCAACCATATACTAAACTTTTACTAAATCTCTACTAAATTCTTATCAAATCATCTCAATTGTCTAAATTCACCCTTAAGCCTATGCTCAGTCTATCCTATATTGTTCTAAATCTGTACAATTATTCTTCTAACGATAGGTAGGCTCAACGTTTGAGCTTCTGCGAGGCCACTGAATCTTCGGTGGCCCAAGCTCCACTGTCAGCCGTGCTGATTGGTGGCCCAGTTGCCCATTACCTCCACATCCATTGAACCATGACATCGGCAGCCTTGAGCCTCCACTGACTGACGAATAACTTAACTTACTTCCATCTTCAACTTCTTTTTCTCATTGCGATCAATGGTACAACCTCGACTTTTTATGCTTCGCAGAGAAGCTACTTACGCAGAAACAGCAACAGCAACAGGAACAACAACATGAGCTCGAGTCAGCAAAATGTCGCCTCCATTGTTGAAGACCGTTCGTACATTGAAGGATTCCACATTTGAAGCTTGTGCCTGTATCAGTACACATCTCAAGGCGGAGGGCGGGACCAAAGCTGACAAAAATGACCTCAAATCCTTAACCATCGAGCTAAGACTTCTTGGAGGCACTCTCTATAGTCTTGAGTCCCTCATCGTTGAGCTGTCTGTAGACAACGATGCCGCCGACAGCACCCTGGGCATCACCCCTAGCGCCTCAGGGTCAGAAAATGACCCTCCACAAGAATGGCCAATTATCGATGGGTTCGAGTTACTCCTCACTGCCATCAAGTCCTTCCACCATCTCGCCACTTCTGATGGGATTAAAGCCGCTAGATCATCACTCCAGGACATCCGATCAAAACTAGCGTTTGTGCTTGGAATCTCAGACACTCTTGAGGATATCTCACTTCGGCTCACTCTACTCGAATCAGAACCACTGCCCCAACTTCTGGTCCAGAAGGAATATGACCCAGAGGCTATCGAGTCACCTGTGCAGGTCCCCTATGACGATGAGCAGGGTGAAGCTAGACCCGAAGATGTTTCCGCATGGCTAAATATCCTGAACTCTCCTGAAAATGATCGCGAACCCTCAGAATACAACAAAGAGATCACGTTAGTCCAGTCACGCCGCATAACAGAGCCAACATATAGAATAGCGGCTACAAGATGGCCAAAATATGCAGAGATCTACTGGCAAAAGCTTCGACCTCAAGTCTGTTCCCTCTTTCGTATCCAAAAGTCGTACAACTTTGTACAGTGGGTTCTTGAGTATGCCAGGGAGACATACCCTCGAACGTTCGGCACGATGGCCCTTTCGCCAAGATGTCTTCTCGAGCTGACTGATGCGCTCTGCGACGGATCTGTCTTGCCACTTCATATTGCTGCTGCCCTCGGGCTGCCTAACCTCTGTAGAGACCTTCTCTCAATGGGAGCCAACGTCAACCAGCCCAGTCTTCTCGGCACGCCACTATATTGCGCCCTCGTAGGCAGCAAGGTTCTTATCACCCGTACAGAGCCAGTATCGTGGCCGACTCTTCTCGTTGGTCACGACTCTGATGTCGATCAGGCGGCAACTATCCTATTACTTGTCGAAAATGGCGCAGATTGCTCGTTTCGGTATTCTTGGAAAGATGCCTCTGAAGAGGTATCACTCGCAGGCTTGGCCTTTTGGACTGCAATGAAGACCAAACATGAAGCAATCTTTACAAACATCATCAAAGGATATGCAAATGCCACCCAAGGCAAAGGACCCTCTGACATCGCTAAAGGAGACGCACTGGACTCTTCTTTTTGTCTACTTTTACAGCGAGAACCTGTAGTCAAACGTGGTCTGCTTCATCGAACTCGATTTGCGCGCTTGCTCACGTACGTCTATGACTTGACATTGGCCGACATTGAAACAGAGTCCACAGAGCATAACTGGCTCCAAGAACTGGTTGCTCGACTCATGGTGCACGCCAACATCAGGCTTTCCCCCGTGGGTGACGGAAAGGTGGACACATTGAAAGACAATAACTTTGCGGCTGCCGTTCGGACGGCCGTTTTAGACTTCAATGTGATCTTGGTGGATCGTCTGATCAAAGACCCAAGGTTCTCTGCCAACTTCAAACATGATAAGGAAGAGACTCTTCTCCACATGGCTGCTGAATCTGCACAGAACGAGATTCTGGAAATGCTTATTGAAGCCGGGGCTGATACCAGAGCCAGAGACTCAAGTGGTCGCACACCACTCATGGTCTGTAACGAAGTTAGTCCTATGGCCAAGCTAATTCTCGAGCACGGTGTACCGACTTTTGATAAGGACAATGGCGGCCGCAACGTTTGGCACTACTTCGCCGCAACTAACGAAGACGACATACTCAAATTCCTGTGGGACAACGATCCTTACAAGATCCGCAACTTGAACGCGGTCGATGAACAAGGGCGTACGCCACTACAGGCAGCGTTTGCTCACGTTGAGGCTCTTCAACAATCTCCCAAGACCTCTACGGCCGCCGCACCATTTGCAGCTTTTTTTCTGCTTGAGAAAAGCCAAGGGTATATACGAGCGGAGGGCAACGAGAACCTGGCTCGATGGGCTGTCGAATGGGGCAATCTGGGGCTGGTACGACAGCTGTTTCATCTCTTTCCCCAGGCTAACGTGAATGATGAATTACTCCTCAAGTCGCTTAATATGTCGGCTTCACCGGAGCTGGTCTCATTGGTACTTGACAGGGCTGGACCCTCTCGGCCATTCGCTGACGGCACAACGGCAGCAGAGACAGTTATCACGAATGTCAAGCTCTTGAAGGAAGGTCGATTGACTCGTAGCCCGTCGTCACATCCTTCCTGCTCCCCGAGCATGACACGCAGCGCCTACATGAAGCTTCTTACGCCTGAAGTCATCAAATCGCGAGATTCAAAGGGGCGAGGCATTTGGCTGCGGTTCACGCAGGACGTACTCCCATTGATGAGTACTAATGCGCTTGCACAACCTACATCCCTCTATTTCCTATCCTCTTTCATGTCCATGGCTGTATCGTGCTTGGTCGATGTGGGCGCCCTCGCAGACTACGAAAAGGAGAGCAAAAAATGGGCTATCAGCTGTATAGCGACGAAAGGGGCTGACATGCCACCGGAATGGTACCATTGGCACATGTCGTTCGTCGCCACTATCTTGGTCGGCTGGTTGTCTGATAGGGATCGACAGCGCGTTGAACTCGGCAACAAGGGCTTCTTTGACGAGGACGAGGCGGGGCATCTGCTGTGGAAGCTCGTTAGTTTCCGTATGCCAGAAGTTGTCCAACTGCTCGTTCAATGTGGCTGCGACGCGCACAAGCCTCGGCGGCCACTACCTCTCAACGGGAGGTCGGTCTTTGAGACCTTTCTAGCTGATCAGCCTATTGATGTGAGCATGATACGGCCTCTGCTGTTCGGCACGACGCCTCAACAGCTTAGGCGGCGACAACAGTATACATTCACGGAGCTCGTCCGGGTAGCTGATGAAACGGTCGCTGTGGAGGTTCTCGAACAGTTGATTAATGAGGGATTGGATGTTGATGGCTTGGAAATACCTGCGTAAGTCTTCTAATTCTGGTCTAAACTCATCCTACTTCTGCCCCAGTTTACCTAAGGATATCCTACACTCATCCTCCTTTTACCTAATTTTACCTACACCTATCCTAAACTCATACCCTTTCCCCTGGGTTTACCTAAATCTATCCTAAACTTCACAAAGTTTGCTAAACTCATCCTACACTTTCCTAAGTTTTCTGAACTTATCCTATACTTCGACTAACTCTTGCTCCCTTAGTACGTCACCAATGAAATCATCCACATCGTCCCCTTCATTGCTCACGATAGCGATCTGCTCAAAGAAGATCCTTCTAGGGCGATTGCTGATTGAACGAGGCGCAGATGCTTCTTTGGCACCGCCAAATTCCATCAGTGCCTATCTTCTTGCCGCCAAGCTTGGATATGTGGTTATCCTCGAAATGATCATCGAGAAAGTCGGATCGGGAGAGTTTCCTTGGCTATCCGTCTACGAACACATGGAGGATCGCGATACTTACAATGCCTTGCAGTTTGCAGCAGCCGGGGGCCATCGTGATGCCCTCACAACCCTATTGGAGGCCACACCTCTGGCTGACAAGATCACTGCTATCAGTCCAAGATTGGGTAGAACATGCGCCCACCTCGCTGCAAAAGCTGGTTCCTTGGATTGTGTGAAAATATTGATGAGATACTCACAACCTCTGTTCAGTGTGAGAGACCATTCGGGAAGAACCCCTCTGTTCTTGGCAATCGTTGGCGGCAAACAAGAATTGATTCAGTATATGAAAGATAATTTGTTGGACTATGATAATCCCCAGGATATGGGCATCATCTCGCTGAACCCGGTTCCGGCCCGAAACGACAACAACGATAACTCTGACAGTGACTCACTGCCAGAGTCATCTCACGGCGAAGCAACTCACGAGCAGAAGATCTCTGAACCCAGACAAATAGGCGCCATGGTAGCAGATGCGATAGACCATTATCAACTAAGCCGAAATCCTTTGTTTACGTCTATTCTCGACCACACCTCAAGGAAGGACTTGGCCTCGGCCATAATGCCTTGTGGAGGCTGTACCCTTCTCAGTTACACGGCAGCAACCAACAAGATCCGACCTATGCTGGAACTAGTGGAGATGGGGTTTACTGGTTTCGTGGCTGGATGTGAGGAACATTGGCCGGATGGCTACAACGCACTTCTTTGCGCATGCCTGAATATTCGAAAACTGATAACCACCGATTTGTTTATCGCTGCAGATAAAGCACGCTCCTTCTTCAAACTATGCTTAGATGCTTATTTGAAGATGGGGATGTCATGGTTCCATCTCCCGATCTCACCGATCCAAGCTCTTTTCCACTCCCGTAACAGTGGACCTGATATTGTTTACCATCAGAAAATGGTCCTTGAGATATTCATCGAACACCTAACTGAGCATGCTCAGAGATACTGGTAAGTGACACATAGACGAACAAGAGGTCATACTGACAAGTAGCAGGGCGCAGATGAGGGCCATTGGAGTTACTTCGGAATTCGAGTTTTCTGCAAATGAGAGCATTCAACAGAGAGTTCTACGTTACGCTTTGAACTTGAGGAAGCAAGTTACTTCGGATAATACTGCCGCAAACCACAGTACGGTTCTACATGATGTTATACCTCTATGTTCCAAAAAAGATGGCAGTAATCGATTTAATGGTTTAACTACATATCACAATGTGGCCAATCTCCTCATCAGAAACGGAGCCGATGTCAATGCGCAAGATTCAGAACTTGTAACCCCCCTGCACCAGGCTGCCCACTTTGGCCAAATAGATATGGTGTTAACACTCTTGAGAGCGGGCTCCAACCCGAATCTTTTGTGTGCCAACGGCGCATCAGCCTTGGGGCGATCTGTTGCCTACGGTGACTTCCGAGTTACTCGTTGTCTATTGAGCAACGGCGCGAGCCCTACGACATCCTTCGACATTACTTTCGAAATGGTTAATGTCGATGTGAATATCATGCGCCAGTTAATCGAGCTTGGAGCGGATCCCTACGTAACAAGGCCAGGTACCGGAAGCACTCTCACGAATGCGATCTATGAGAGTGCTGAGGGCATGCCGCTTGTACTGAATGGAAACTTTGACTTCCATCGACTTGCAGAACAGGAACCGCTCTTACTCAGCGAGATTCTTGCTAATAGGAAATTATCGTCCATGGAGCTCAAAGCGATCATGAAGCGCATGCCACACGAGTATCGTGCTCGCTTAGTGAACTTTGAACCGGATGACAAATACACTCCATCATTTTACATTATCCGCAATGACAACCCGAAGCTTCTGCAGGTTTTACTTGAGATGGGTCTGGACATTGAACACGAGTGGCATGGGAAGGGAACACCATTGATGTTTGCTGCCAGCATTGGAGCCTTCAAATGCTTCAAGCTCCTTATCCGTCACGGCGCAAGGCTGACATACCTCACAACCGGAAGAAGAGGTCAAGTCATTGCGAGATCCATCACCGAAGCAGCAAAGCTCCATCCCCGCTTACTTCAATGGGCCTTGATCGATCGTCACTACGAAACAAAGTATCTCACCCAAGCAGCACACAACGGACCTTTTATCCCTACCAAACCCTGGTCTGGCGGACGAAGGGCTGGATATAGGCTTTCGGGCACTGGTGATGAGATCCCCCAGCTACCAACAGAGTCTATGTTGGACTTGCTCCCCCGAATTGCGAGGATGAAGAGGGGTATGAGAGGAAGAGTCTTATTTCCTGTCGAACTTTGTGACCTTGCGCAGGGATTTGAGCCGTGGTAGAATTGCGTGCGAGCCCGTCTGTGTGTTGAGAAGCTAGGGGCAGTGCGCAGAGTCTAGTGATACCACAGGAGAGCACATCTGTCTTTTGTTTGTCGGTTGGGATGGTCAGCCCAACGGCCTGCTGTACGATTCCGTGTTAGCCCTGGGATTTCTTTGTATGATAGGCTTGGATGCATTGGGTATTGAAGAAGAACTGATAGGATAGTTCAGATGATAATTGTAATGCGGTATATTGTAATTGCGAGGGTTCCCAAGTGAGACCGTAAGCTACTTACAAGAGAATTAATCTTGTGACCTTTATCCTAAATAATATAAAGACTTTGGCAAGTTTAGTCTAGCTTTTGAGGTCTTTAGGCCAGCCAATTAGGGCACCTTGCTCAAGATTCGAAGCTTTGTTGGACCCAGGGGGTGCCCAAGTAGCTAATGGACTATGGAATCTGCAAGTAAAGATTTGGCTATTGCTTAGCCTCTTGAACAATCTTTTCTGTGCACTATGGGGTCCTGAACTTATGCTTAAAATCGAATTATCTTATTTAGTACTGTGATATTTAGGATATGCAGTTTACTCCATCTCTTGTAGTATCACATCGATGCTTGCGGTGTCGCCCCGTCATCCAGACCAGGATCACCACAGTTGCAAAAGCCTCACCCTATTTTGGACAGGTTATAAATATAAAGGCTAGAGGGCGTATATCGGTACTATGTTTGCCTTTCTAAGGTAGTGGTTAGTGGTTGGGGTTTTGTCTTGTCACGAATAGTGGCATATATGGCAAGAATGTGAGCAGAGCAAATAAGAAAGTTCAGATGGTATACCATGACAATGTCTAGAACAGAGTATAAACATGATCTCCCAGTGCTTTATTTACGTCAATTATATAGGATCGAAGATCTGGGACCTTTGTAACGTTGAGATATTCAAACTTGCATATAGGATCATCGATTCGAGAGTGTTAGGTGTCGAAGGCAGGATCGCCCGAACCAAAGCCACTAGAAGAAGAGGACAACCGTCAATTCGAGTTAATAGAAAGATTTCAAGAGACACAACACTGAGCTGTGCTTGGTCGAGGAAAGCTGAGGAGATGTATCGATATACGGGAGGACGAGGCGAGGAGCTTCATCGTGAAGCCGATGGAAGATAGGTGTTTGCTCAAGAGTGATTATACATGGACGGAATACTCCTTATCATGGAACTTATCCTTAATATTAAGAACTAAAGGTCATAAGCGCAAAGATAGCTTTGTTCTCGGCAGATCACTCGAGTGATGAGGAACGAGGAGTCGAGGACCTCCGAATATCGACTTTGAATTTTTGGAGAGGGCAGCTTCTTTGTTTGATTTATGAGAATGAAAGAAGTTGAATCTGACGCTGACAGAAATCGAGAGGGAGTATCTAATCGGCCGAGTTCAGGGGTATAGATGCTGTCATACATGATGGAAAGCAAGCGGTGCTGGAGCTGGGGGTACATATGCCAACAACAATGCACTTTGTCGTATTTGAAGAGTGTACGAAGGTTCTCACAAGATCTCGCATTTAGATATAGAATGAACTTCAAGAGTTTCAGAGGGAATTATATGACTTGGACCAGTAACAATTTCGGTGTTTCATCATCTGCGGCCATTTCACAGTAATCAAACATAACACCATTTTCATCAGTCAACCAATTATGTTCTGTCCATAAAGGTGGTTTTAAGCCCACGATATAAGAATACCTTTGTTCTTCACTTAATTCAGTGGAATTTAGTTGTATCTTTCCATCACGTCACTATCGTCGTGTGCCTGCCCTATCTGGATTTGAGAACCCGGATAGACAAGTGTGTACCTTGATGGACAACCCTGATGTCTTTTTGAGTGCCAACACCACCAAATTTGATGCGATGGCCTCGAAAAACAGCCAGAAACAGAGTTGATCTCGGATATTGTCGATGCTGATATAGTGTGCGTTGCATCATTGTTGCCGCGTCTAGCGGGAGGACCCTGGGGGTTGTTGATAAGGCTGAGACGGTGAGAAATGAGTATAAGAATGAGGTCGTCCCTTGGTTTGACTCTTGAAGTCTTCGAGATGAACAAGCACTTGTTTGGTTATTGATCTCCGATGGCAAGAGAAAGCCTTGAATCGCCCTGGACAAGGGAGAGGATACTTCTCTGGTCAGTGTCAATTTGCTATACCCGAAAAGTACCATGGATCATTGGACTCGAAAGTCTTCCATGAGAGTAATACAACAGCAGCTCGACTACCTTCAGCCACCAGCCTCGATCATCACGGAACCCGTCTCTTGTATCGAGGGCTCACCTCCTTTTGATCATCCCTTCAGTCGGTCTCCCTCGGTACCGACCTCGACTTCAACCCGGACTCAACTCAACTTCGCCGACCGTGGACACAGCATTTACCTCACCCACGTCCTCTCAAAAGGTCCACGGCCCATGGCCCCATTATCACGGTCTTATTACTCCTGAGTCTCACGACGAAGCCATATCCCTGAGTCCCCCCACGAGAGATATCCCGGCTCGACTTTCCATCATGATACAAACTACCCAGCCGAGTTCCGAGACCTTGTCTCCATCCCACGCCTTGAGATTATTATGACTGGATACAAGACAAACTCGGGCAACATTACTACCAGCTCAGACCGGGCGGGGAGACTCTCGGTTGCCCCGTATGGAGACGATGCCTGGATCCCGGATTGCCTCCGTGTGATAGCGGACTTCGGTGTGTGATGATGATGTAGCGAAGTAGTTGATACTCATGATGAGATGATGTTTCTCTGCCCTTGGTGTGTTGTAGAAGGGCAGATGAGAAGACGCTTGTCTTTACCTGATCCAATATTGATCGCTTCACCAGAGATACCTGGTGTTGAGAAGACAGTAGGCATTCTCATGTCCTAGCATGATCGTCATGCACAGATGTAAGTCTCCGCCGTTATCTCTTACGTCCCAGCTTTCTTCTTTCTCTAGCCCCTCTTTCTCTCCGTTATTTCCCTCAAGATATCTTGTTTTCTATCATCGTGTCTGTTTGCCGCGTTAGACGTGGGTCACGACAGCTCATCGTTTCCCATGGATCAATCACACACTCTCGATCCCATTTACACTCCCACGTCTGCACCCACACCTCCGGTAGCCCGATGTGTTTCCCATGACTAAAGTCTCCTCATGCACGGGCGCAATAGTCCTACGCTTTCACCAGTTCTTTGGGATATACTTTTACTGCCTTGTGTTTCCCATCCTCGCTTGGTGTAGGAGGGCCCAACACACCAATCATTGCCCAATCTTGCCAAAGATGCATGCGCGGGATGCATGCATGAATGGTACAGAACTAATCGACTCTGAACCGTCAATGTATTGGCTTTTGTGGTCCCCATCCATGCCCACGTTGTTCTCGATTATCCCTCATCGATCCGTCTCACTTATGCCTATCACACTCCGTTGTTGTTGATAGGCCTGTTCATCACACTGGTTCGTCACGTTCACATATCACGATGATGAACTAGCCCTCGCCGTGCATCTACTGCATGATTATCTTGGCTGTTGATTATCATTCCAGCGGCAAACATTACTCGATTGTTGCTGGCTTCACTTTAACATGATCATCCATCAGACATAGCTCGTCTGCTATTGGTTGCCTCACATTATCCGTCCCTCTTGTCGTCTTGGTTCACTACCCCACTCGGCGAATAAGTCTAACTCTTATTCCTCTCACATGTTCATATCCATTCTCATCGCTTCCTCTTACACCTTCTTGCTCTGTGTGTACCCCCATCCGGCATATCTATTCTCTTGATTCGTCCACGTACAGGACGAGGCATCTCGGTAGGCCCAAAGGGGAACTACCCCGGCTTGGATGCAGGGTCTCTAGGTACAACATCCTTCTTCTCTTTCTCTTGCAACCCCAGTTCAGGCCCCTACTCACCGGTGTGGGCAATGGACGAAACTATTTTAGTCAGTCCGGCTTGAGCCGCTCTAAAGCTCTGTCGTCGCTGGGATGAACCCCCACTCCCAAGTGTTCGAGTTCCATGGAAGCATGACTTGCTTCAGGTGCTGCCTTGTCCCTGGCAGCTAGACTGAGCTATCGGAATCCGGCTCAAGCTAAGACATCTATGGGTACTGGCCATGTCTTGCGAACTACATCTGCATGCGTTACGTGGCGATACCGCTACGATGTCAGCAGCAGGCCTCAGTAGCATGCCAATCCTACCTCTTCTGGAAAGAAACTGTCGGTTCCGCATCTGGTGCCGCTCGGTTCAATAGGTGCAAGTCTGCGTTGCAACGCTGGTGGCCATGAAACTCTTTCCCAGTGGCTGCATCTCGGGACGGCGCGAGTAGAGCTTGAGCTGGAGCTTCACGGTGGAGAGCTCTCCCTGTAGTGGAGGCTCGGCGCAACCACCATGCACCATCTCGGCCAATTACAGAAACATGGGCCTCCCACATCGTACATGGGCATGCGGGGTGAAGGTCACTTTGACTTGGGAGGACCCTGAGACTTGGTTGGATTCGAGACAAGTTGGTGATGCACATGCGGTGGAGTCACTCCCACCTCCATCCACGCCCATACCCACGCCGGATGCGATAATCAGACAACCGAGAGATGGAGTATGATGGAAGATGGTTGAGAATATGAGGCTTCGAAAAGTATAAGAAGGGCGGTTCATCTCGCTCAAATCGGGTTCTGTTCATCATCCAACAATCTCACTCTTCAACACACACACACAACACTTACAACTTTTTCGAAGGCCTTCTTCACCAACAATTATCAACATGTCTCCCTGGTGAGCTCCCCTCAATCTGCTACTACCTCTTAATGGTTATCGAGCCTGAAAGAGTTGTAACGGTGAAGCATCGAACATCCGACTAACAGTATCCAGCTCTTGCTGCAACCACGAGGCCTCTGCCTGCGGCACTGACTGCTCTTGCTGCAAGGTTAGCTCCTACCAGACACCATCTCATATATTGAACAACTTCTAATCACTCGATAGCACTAAATTCCTTCTTCCATCACCAACGACACTCGGCCATGACAACGACACTCGCGGATCTTCAAGGGCCATGCTTCCAGGGTACGATACAGGAGGGTATCTAATGCGAGCTCAACGAGCAAGTCGGACAGACAGGTACAATGGAAAGGAAAGAAAGAAAGAAATAGAGACATGCTAGTCATGGACTGGAACCGCCAACTTTCGATGGCAGCGCAGTTTAGAGACAATTGAAGCTTGCATGCCTTGAACATGTACCTCATCTCATGTGACATCTTGACTCGCCTTGCATGAATCTCAACAGCAGTACATAGATCTCGATTCTTGTCGTTACTATCGGAACGACATGATATCGTGCATGGTGAGAATATTAGAGTTTCCTAGCTCTAGACTAAGCAACGTCACACGCAAGAGATGGAGGCAGATAAATCTGAGATAGCCGCTGCAACCGTTGGAGGCTAAGCTGGAAGCATACTAGAGATGGACAAGATCAGATGGAATCGACCCCTCTTTTGGGCTGTTTCATTGTGAGGGCCGAGGATATAGCGTTTCTGGTTCGGATATTGGCGTGGAGGAGCACGACGGCCCGGAATGACATGGGCGATATCGTTTACTCGGGAAGATGTTTAGATATGAACGATGAGAAGTAATGGAGGAGGTTGTGAGATTATGAGATTATCGTGGTGATATAGGGTAAAGTCGAGGCAAAAGCAATGTTCCCCGCTTCAAGGCTGACATGATCTACACCAACCTGTTCTACAGGTGAATCCACTATCTTGATATGCCTTTTCAATCCAACCTCGATGTCTTGATGGAATCATTCTTGAACAAGGCAGTGTCTTGAAAGTAAGATCGCGTAGCACTTCTGATCTATCTTTGGCGACAGGATCATCTCCAGCTGCGGATCAACTCTGATCCTACAGGGTCCATCCCGTCAAAGCGTTTTGATCTGAGTGAGATTCTAGTGATCGCTGCGCCATAAAAAGGATTGAAACCACCTAACAACCCACTTTACTTGTATGTACAGCTCACTCACTCGGTGTCGACTTACCCAATACAGAGCACAACACAACACGAATCATCAGTAACTAAATGTGAGGCTGTTTCACAATCATCAAATTACGTCATCGTGAATTCTCCGCACAATCTGCATCTGCATCTCTTCTTTTTTCAACCTGCCAAGTCATTGCCAAGTGAGGCTGTGTAAACCAGCCTCGTTCACAAAAAAATCAGATTCTTTACATTAAATGCAATTCTTATTCAAAGTCTTTTTGGTGGTATTATCGCCTGGGTTGAGAATTAGTTCCTGTGGATGTCTCAGTTGATCCTTGCTGCGTTCATCTCGGATCGAATCTCGCTGCCGCTTTTCCTGCCAATATCTAATTTGAGGCGAGTAATATACCATCAGCGACACTTTTCTTATATTTGAAAGAGATTCTCTTCTTCTCCTTCGTCTTCTTCTTTACCGCTTCTTTCTTTTCTTTCTTTGTCTCCATCACTTGGCCCCCAAGCCCCGCTTCACGAACCAACCTGCGCCGCGTCCGAAGGAGTTTGTTTCATGACCACGATCTGTTGGTTGTGTTGTATTCATCTCGAAATAACCGCCTGATATTTTAAACTTGGCAGCGGCTCTGCATCTTTTTATAGCGACCGCCTACGCACTCATCACCTACCAAGTAACTATTTGGCAACTCGACTCTCCCTTTTTTATTCTTCTCTTCAGCGTTTATTTATTCCCCTTATTTAAACGCCACTAATAAGAAATCATCCCTGCTTCTCTTTTCCCTTGATTCTTTTTTTATCTTTTTGGCGCCAGCGCCAAGAGTGGAGAACCGGAATCTAGCAGCCGAGACGGGGGTCAAAGAAACCCGGTTCCTCCCCGAGAATCACGGAGCGTCAACGGCGCCAAAACGACTTCAATCTTCGGGCAGCCGAACCCATTTCCCATCTCACTCACTCACTCCGTGACAATGCCGGATATGCTGGATCCAGGAACTCCGACCGTCACGCCTCCCGTCTCTCCAGGCGGTGGCGTCGAGAGGCGTCGCTCACGGAACCCTCTCAAGAACATGATGCAGCATCTCACTGTGGATCCTCCCCCGGCTGATGACGACCGTGAGCCCAGGAGGGCTTCTCTCATTCGGAGGATCAGCTGGCGCAAGAGTCGTAGTCCTTCAGCGCATTCCGATAGATCGGGAGGACAGCCGCAGGACCCTAATCTGTGCACGGCGTGTGCGGGTTGGGCGGCTGATATCGACTCAACGTTTGACACCATGGATGATTTCTTCATGAGAGCTCTGAATCCGACTTCTGCGGATACGTTTGAGAACAAGGAGCATTCGCTAGGGCGGTTAAAGGAGCTTGAAGAGAATCGCTTCATGACAAAATGTCCACTCTGCAAGCTCTTCCTCTCAGTGCACATTCCCAGCGAGGGAGAGGGCGATTTATATCTTTCTGGGTTTTCAAGTCGCGATACAAATTACCTCATCGACAATCAGAGCATGTTTGAGCAGGGCCACTCAGCAAAGAATAAGATGAAAGGCGTCAGTCCAGCATATCTAGGCGTGGTCCCCAAAAAGAGCGGTGATGGCGCATTGAGCTGGGATGTGAGCGCTGATTGGTTCCGCGGGTCTGGTATGCTCTATCGAACGATGCCTGAGCCACCGAATGAACTCCTCAGCGCTAGATCAGAAGGGAAGCATTCACGTGCGAATTCTATGACCGATAATGCCGGTTGGCAGAAACGTGGTATTTGGGGTCGTGAGCTGGAGGGTGTGATTGATATGAGCATTGGAGTGGATTGGCTACGGTTCTGCGAATTCTATCACCAGGGACGATGTGGCCGAAAACCCGTTACGCGGGAGATGCCGGGTTTTAAGCTTGTTGATTGCGCAAAGAATCCTCCTCAGGTGGTCACTGCGTCTATCACAGAACGATATGCGGCGTTGAGTTATGTCTGGGGAAACAAAACGACGGAAACATGGCCCAAGGTTGTATGGGATGCTGTCATTGCGACTAAAGATCTCGGCATCAGGTATCTCTGGGTTGATCGTCTATGCATGGAGGATGTTCAGCCTGCAGAGCGGATGCAGCAGATTGCGAGGATGGACGATATCTTTGAAGGCGCCATACTAGCTATCATTGCAGCTTGTGGTGAGGATGCAGATTATGGTCTTCCTGGCGTGGGATCACGAACTCGACCAGCTCAGCCAAAGTACGAATTCGTCAACTCCAACATCACGCTTGTATCGAGTCTTCAGGATCCACGGTTGGCGATTAAGAACTCAACGTGGTATCAGCGAGGCTGGACATATCAAGAAGGACTCCTTGCGAGACGGCGCTTGATCTTTACGGATCAGCAGATGTACTGGGAATGCGAGGGCATGTGCTGTCCTGAGTCACTCATCCTACCGCTTGAGTATTACCACGACATGGAGGAACAGCGGATGTGTGACTTTATGCGTCCTGGCCTTTTCAACGGTGTGTCGTTCGTTGATGGAAGTTGGGAGCGTTGGAAGAGATTACCAGGCAAGGCTGAAGATCCAAGCACGCTTAGTATCTTCCGAGAAGCAGACCAACATATCGGAAACTACACACGACGAGACCTTACATACGACCGAGATTCACTAGATGCGTTCCTCGGCATGCTAAGACGTCTTGAGACCACTGTCGGCCGCGGGAAGATGTTCAACATCCTCGGCATTCCCCTCTGGGCACCACAAATGGACCAAGGACCAGCCGTCCAAGGCCTCCCACGCACGCGCGACATCTTTGCCCTCTCAACATGTTTCTGGCACCACAAAGAAGGCGTCATCGCCACAAGACGTCCTCACATGCCCAGTTGGACATGGGCAGGCTGGAAAGGCCCAGTTGATCTCTACTCCTCTATCACAGTGGTAGATCCCGACACAAAAGCCGTTCAGCGCAAGCATAACCACCATCACTACGTCTCCGCCACGCATGTATCGCGCAACGATCCTAATTCTATCCGCTGGACGTACTCACCCAACATCGTACTCGTCAACCGCGATGGAAGTGTAGCATATGACTTTGGCGCCTCGACCGCAGTGACAGGCCAGCCCCCCTCTCCACCGAATCTTCACATCCGCCCCTATGGGATCCACGTCCCCAATCCTTTCGTCCTCGACCGCGTAAAAGCGCGTTCTCACCCTGACGGATGGATCTTCAACCGCGTCAGCGTCGACATACGTATGAGTCGCGGAGCTGGCTCAATGCGCGAGTACATTGAGCGTCACGCGCGGGGTGAACAAATGACTGTGCTGTGGTTTGTAGAAGAGGCGCTTGTCATGCTGCTTGTTGTTGAGCGGACGGAGAGGGAGGGCAGAATTGTGTGGGAGAGGGTTGGGAGGATGAGGATGGGGTTTCCGGAGGAGGCGAAGGATGTGGTCAAGAGGTGTGGACGGTTGGAGAAGATGGTGGAGGAGTTGCCGCTGAGGAGATTGGGAGAGGATATTGTTATTGAGTAGGGTGTGTGTTATTAGGGTAGTATATATTGTAATATCAGGTATTTTGAGTTATGAAAGTTTGATGAGTGAAGTGAGGAGATGTTTGGTGAATGAACAATCGTAGCTTTGTTTAGGGTTGCATTTGTTTGTTGTGAGTCGGGCCAGGTTGTGATTCCTGTTGTTGTGGTTGGGAAGAAAGAATATGGTGAAAGAGGCATGTCCCTACTTAGTTTGCTTGTAGAGGCGACTGGTGATATTAGACGCTCTCCATGATGTTGATGTTGATGTCGATAGATGGACCAAAGGAATCCGAGATTGTGACCCAAATTAGTATCTTGACCATCCCGACAATTGGCTGAATACTAGCACTCCATATCGAAGAATGCATAAAAATTAGATAATATGAATCTTTGCATGCTCACACAGATCTCTTGTATCCATTTCTTCATGAGTGAGTGCTCGTGGGCTCAGCTGAGGTCCATCGGAGAGAAGACCGAACAAGGCAAATCTCAGGCCATCGGCAACATGACCGTGTCGATGCCGCGGTGCCACTCGCGCCAAAATAGCCCGAGACGACGGGTCATGATGAAAGGTGAGGAGTCCGATTGCGGGGACTGATGTTGCACTAAAGATGATCTACGGATGCTACCCAAAGATATAAGAAGACCGGGCATGATGAGACAACGATAACAGTAGGGTCTCAGTCTCAATTGTATACTGTCACCAGCTTTACTTCAGTGAACAATTGCAATTAACCGCCATCATGAGTGATCTCGCAGCAATGGAGTCTGAATCTCCCAACATCCCACCTCCTCGCGGTATTCACTCTCACCCTCACTCAAACAACACTCACTAACAACCCCAGAAATCCAACTCCCATCCTCCGTCCCAACCCTCGATCAAATCCTCTCAGCAAACGACTTTTCCCTCGCCGCGCAAAAAGCGCTATCACCAAAAGCATGGGCTTTCTACTCCTCCGCCGCCACCGATCTCGTCACAGTCTCCAAGAACAAGGAACTCATCCGCCGAGTCATGCTTCGCCCGAGAATTCTACGGAATGTCGCTGAAGTCAGTATCAAGAGAAATATCCTAGGGCTCGAGAGTAAGGCGCCGTTTATTATGTGTCCTGCTGCCATGGCGACGCTGGCGCATCCGGATGGTGAGCTTGGTTGGAGTAGAGCAGCTGCCAGTGAAGGAATCTTTGAGATTGTAAGTCAAAAGCTATTGTTACATGAGATATGAGCTAACCTTGTAGATCTCGAGTAACGCTTCCTACTCCCTCCCCAACATCATCGGCGCAGCTCCCCCAGGCCATCCCTTCTTCCTCCAACTCTACGTAAACTCGCACCGCCCCAAAACGATCGAACTCCTACGCCGCGCTCGCTCCCTCGGTATAAAAGCCATCTTCGTGACCGTCGACGCCCCCGTCCCCGGAAAACGCGAAGCCGACGAACGAGCCCCCCAAGCTGTTGTTATAAAATCTGCAATGAGTGGTAGTGAGAGCAGTAAAGATGGTAAGGGCAGTGGACTCGGACGGTTGATGGGGCAGTATATCGATAAGAGCCTCTCGTGGGAGGATTTGGAGTGGATTAGACGGGAGAGCTCTGTGCCGATTGTGCTCAAGGGGGTTCAGACTGTGGAGGATGTTAAGTTGGCGGTTGAGTATGGTGTTGAGGGTGTTATGTTGAGTAATCACGGTGGGAGGTCTCTCGACGGGTAAGTTTACTCTCATCCGCTTCACAAGGAGAGTTTCTGACAGATGTACAGTGCTCCGGCTTCGATCCTTATACTCCTTGAGGTCCGGAAGCGGTTCCCTGAAGCTTTTGAACATCTTGAGATCTTCATCGACGGAGGCTTTGAGCGTGGGTCTGATATCCTCAAGGTCATTGCACTAGGAGCCACTGCTGTTGGAATTGCAAGACCGTTCTTGTATTCGTTGGTGTATGGTCAAAAGGGCGTTGAACACCTTTCACAGAGTAAGTTATCTGAATGGTGTTGATGTGGTAGTGGCTAACATGCTGTTTAGTTCTTAAGGATGAGCTTGAGACATCAATGAGGCTCGCAGGCATTACTAGCCTGGAGCAGGCAACACCTGAACTTGTTAATACCTTAGATGTCGACCATTTGGTTACTTCTGGTCGTATTGAGCCGAGTTCAGTGTCACGAAGAGTGAGGTCTTCAAAGCTGTAGGACAGAAGTTGCGATGTTTGACTATACCCATTATAAATTGATAGAGATAGAATCACTTAATAATAAAAGCCCTACTGTGAACTCTTTAATCTCTCCTGGAAAGCCTTGACAGCATCAACCAACTCCCCATCCCCATCCAACCCAAGACCCCTGGCCCTACTCGCATCAAACCACGGCGGCCAGCTCTTCACAATCTTATACAATGCCTCGTCCTGTTCCTCCTTGACATAACCAACCGCCTCTTTCCCACCAACCTTCTCAACAGCATCTAGGATATCCTGTACACTAACAGTAATACCTGGAAGATTCACAATCCTTGAGTCTCCAAACTTCTCGGCGGGTATATCCTTGATATTGATCAAGTTCTTGATCACAGTCGCTGGGCTGCAGATCCACATCGATATATCCTTCGGCACGGGGAGGACGTTAGGAATGCCCTGCAGACTTTCGCGGACTATACCTGACGCGAAACTCGACGCTGCAGCGGAGGGCTTTCCAGGTCGAACCACCACCGTCGGCAACCTCACGATCCTCCCATCGATCAAGCCCCTTCTCGAAAAGTCATTCACCAACAACTCAGCAATAAGCTTCTCCGCACCATACGAAGATCTCGGCTGCGGCAGTGTCTTCTCAGTAACATATCCCTCCTCCGGTCCATAAACAGCGCAAGAACTCGAAAACACAACTTTGACTCCGGGGAGGTTATTTCTCAGAGCGTCGAGAACGTAGCGGACTGAATCAACGTTGACTTGAAGACCGAGATCGAGATTCGCTTCTGAGCCGCCGGACATGAGCCCGTGGAAGAGATACACTGCTTCAAAGGGCTGAGATGTTATGAGTTGTTCGACGACAGAGGGTTTGGTGAGATCTGCGGCGAGAGAAGTGATGCGCTGGGCGTGTTGAGTTGGGACGGGAGGTTCAGAGATGTCGGTTATTGTGAGATGGATTGAGGGTGAGGAGTTGAGAAGAGGAGCTATGATTTCTTGGCCGATGAAGCCACCGGCGCCTGTGATGAGAATATGCTGTGTATTGGCCATTTTGGTGTTGAATTGATATAGGCTAGTGATTGTGTTAGTGATGAAGTGAGTGAGTTGTTGTGTTTAAATGGTTGTTTGGTCGGATAAGATTGATCCACTATCGCGGGGTGAATGAGGTTATCCGTGTTCCCGCAGAAGATGATGCGGAGTCGACGGAACGAAATCCGAGATGCACAAACTGTGGAGAGAAGTTGCAGTAGATGGAGGGATCATCACGTACATTGGGGGAGCAGATATGATACATCTCTAGTCATGCTTCACCCAGATACAGGCTAGTTATCCGATCACGGAGCATCAGCGGATAAGAATATCTCTTCAGCTTCATACCCAAGCCCTATCACGTACAAACAACAAGGTATTCCCAAGCAAAAACGCCCATTATCCCCATCCTATTGCGGCCTCATCCCATAATCAGCATCAGGATACGTCGGAAGCGACTGTCCCGAAGCATCAACCGTAAACATACTCGGATCGAACCTGAAAACCGGCGAGAGCCCAAAGCTCATGTCGTAGTCAAAGAACGTATCCCCATCCATGTCAGTGTACACCTGATTCCCCGGCACGACCATATCAACATGCTCAACCGCGTTATTATACACCGCAGGCTGTACCTGTCCCAGATCCGGTGTAGCTAACGTAGCAGTCATGCGCTCCAACCCGCCCGCCATGAGATTCGCAAGATGCCACTTACCGGCTTTTAGAGATCGAAATTGTCGAACGAGGTTTGTTGTGAGGTCGTGCACGCGCTGGCGCTCGATGAGATCGCTGCCGTATTTGACTGCTACTTTTATGAGGAACATGCAGGCAAAGGCTGTCATGGAAAGCATGTACGAGGGCATCCCTACGATGCCGACTGCGACGTCTGGGTCGGTTATTATGAGGTCGATGATGGCGGTTGCGGCGTTGACGGCTTGCATGGCGCAGTCGAGGAAATAGTGAGGGATGGGCGCGTCGTTGGAGAGACCGCGGAAGATGTGTGAGTAGAGATGGATCTGGGCAAAGTTGTAGTGAAGAATGGTTCCTTTTCGAGGGAATGAGCCGATTTGAGTCCATTGCTCTGTAAATGAGTCAGTATAAGTCGGGGACAAGCGTTGATGTTGACTTACCAGGCAATTCTCCCATCCATCGAGTATACCACTCATCCAACTGCCGTCTGAACTGCAGTATGTGATTCAGGTATACCCTCGGGATCGGCTCACCCTTATCCGTCCCAAAGAGCTCTCGAATATTCCGCAGAATACTAACCAGCATAACCTGGCCCGTCAACCTCTTATCCTCCTCCGTCGCAACCGGCGATTTCAAGAACTGCTCCCATCCCTGAATCGACGAATCCTCCTGTACAATCGAAGGCCGTCCATACAAAGTCGCAAGGTGCTGATCACAGATATACAGTATATACCACAACCGCGCACAATCCGCCGCCTCCTGACTCTGCTCCTTGATAGCCTGATTATAGCTATTATGCAAATTACACTCCGCCGCGCGTCGAATAGCATACCCCGAGAGCATCCAGGAAAGATCGCTTAGCCAATATGAAGCAACGCACATGGCGCGAAGATAATCACGATCGATGCGCCGCTCAAACATTGACTTTTCCATGAGGCGTCGGAACTCTCCACTGCAGATTCCGTAGATGTTGTCGGCTTTGGGATCGTGTAGTGCAGCTACTGTGAGTGTCGCGGCGGAGAGGATGGGACTTTTGCGACGGAGCTCTTCGAGGGTCATGTATCGACAGCCGATTCCGTACATATACCGATCTAAACGGTCGCGATACAGAGAGAAGAGACTTTCTGCATCTGCTAGCGAGAGCGCACCACGAGCGATAAAGTCGTTGATGGCGTTTCCCTTTTGGGCCTCAGGGTTATCGGGTGATCGAAGAGCACTGAGTTTAGTAAGAGTGTAAAGTGAGTGAATAGGCACATAAGGAAGCCCTTCATCCTCAGGCGTCGCTTTGGGTGAGTTGTCACATGAAGGACCACGGAATTCCTCTTGTGACACAGAGAGATTATGAGACGTATTTGCCTGGTCGTCTTTAGGTGGTGACCCTTCTTCTCGTGCGTTGATGCTTTGTAGGGGTGGGAGTTCTGGGAGGCTGAGTTTGGTCATGACTTGTCTTAGAGCGCTGTGCATTTGCTCTAGATCCTGGACCACTGATTCGGAGAATCTGATTTGTTAGTTATCATGAGATGGTGAGTGATGAAGAGGCAGGGCTTACTGTGACTTTTCATCCATGATGGTTTGAAGACTTTTGCTCAAGACACAGCCTAGATTTCTCTCCGCGCATCTTCGACATGGCGGGCCACTTTCATCCATCAAACATTTGATCTACCACAATTAACTCTGACTCATCTCAATGCAGTTTCTTAATCTCACCTTGTGTTTTCGACATGCTGCGCACGCCTTGATCTTGCGTGAGATCTGAGGAACTGTACCGTCATTGGACACAACTCCCGTGATGCTTTGCCGATGAGAAGCAGTTCTCCCATTTCCATTTGGACGAGCTGGCGTCGGGGCCTGTCTTGTCAGCTAATTCTCATAACAAGAACATCAAGACATACCGCCGCTTCAGCGGTGGTCGCTCCAGCAGAGTCCGACCACGTTCTTTTAGCCATCATGAATCTTCTGTTTCCGTCTTGAGTCCCTCAATTGACCGTGTCGCGTGAATGAGTCGATCTTCGCGACCAACCCCTGACCGTCAAGAATGACACACAGCAGCACTCAATCGCTTATCTCTTAGACATACGCTCATCGGCATATGCATATCGCAGGGGTTAAATACCCGGGGATAGATGAACTGCAGCGTTTTCGACAAAAAAGAGAATCAGTTCTTCAGGTTAAAAAGAGTCAGGCAAACGTCCAAGTTAAATGGGGAAATGTCCCCGACTTTGGACTAATTACCTCGGGCCAATTAGATGAGGTTTATTGTGCTGAAGAGGACCCGTAATTTGCCTCCCCGCAATCGCTGAGAGTGTGAGTGCGGGGTAGCCGAAGTAGGGATTTAGAGGTTGACATTCGACCTGGGCTGCAGCAAGACTCTCTAGGTACTGTAAGCAATGAGGTTTGGGAGACTTGAATACGCGCATTCTTCAACTGGTTTTTCATATTTGAACTTCACTACGAAAAGCCTAACCGGTGCTGGAAGGAGAGAATAGACAGACCCTCCACTATGGTCATTCACCAAGCGTAGACTTGTTGTTATGTGCAATTTACTGAAGAAAATAAGGGTCCAATTACCATGCATCTTTGCTACAGACAAATAAAGTAAATGATAGAAAATTGACATACCTAGATCACAGGAGCTAATAAAGACCAAAGTCGGGTGGCATCTTGGTTAGAGTCCAGTGATAGTCTTTCCGTATTACACTCCGCGTGAGATTAGGTTCCAAGATCAAGTATAGATAAAGCCGCTACAACGTTGACCGTTGAACCGGGAACCCTTTGAAGAGTGGATGAATTTCAATGCGTCGATCATAGCAACGTTAGCTGCCTGGTCAGAGCACGCACGCACGCGACGTCAGCGACGTCACATCCCCCCACCGCGGGGCGATAACAAGAAAGTCCCAACTTCTCAACACCAAAACCTTCCATCACCACATCCAACCTCCCCTCTCTATCAATCTCTCCCTCGCTAATCTCAAAATGCCAAAAAAACTCTCCAAGAACCCGCTCCCGCCGAGCACCTCAACCCTCTCCACAATCTCAACAGCATCAACTTCATCCACCGCCCTCCCATCCTCCCGTCG